>NW_028296917.1:0-181235 GCF_055471065.1 Atractosteus spatula | reverse complement strand
GAACAATGCCTTCATGCATAAGTAAGTTGGAATGAAACCTCAGGTGGATTCTCCAGTAGTAGGGCCAAGTGCAATTTAGGGATGAATCAAGATCTTTAGTAGACCACCCTGATGGACATCAATGAGTGACACTTAGATGTGCAGAATGACACACTGCATTTGTGACAAGAGCTGGAAGGCTCAGACAACACTGGACGGCTATGTGCTTATCCAAGCTTTACAAGAGGAAAGGGACAGATTTCCACAGGATAGAATAATCATACTGGTGCAGATCTATTGCAATAAATTATGTTTTTGGTTTCTGTGGTTTATTTTAACCATTAGCCTAAGAACACGCAATAGTTTCCACTGCTGTATCTATAGCATTTTCTAGCTATATATTTTCACATTATAACTCACATTATAAACCAGATCATCTTTTGATCCAGTATAAATGATGCAGCAAAATACATTTGTAATATACTGTAGAACCACTGTAGTTTGTGTGATATTATTTCAGGTTTTGGGAATCAATAGATATTTTAAGGCCTAAGGTTTTAGCTGTATATGTATACTTCAGTTCGGTAACAGAAAAAGGCAGTTTAATGAGATTTGCTTTCCTGCTGCTCTTGCTATATTTAATGATACTTTTTATGTTCTTTGAAGTAATGTTTTGAGTATTAGTCACATTCTTGCAGGGTATGGAATAATAATCTGCTGCCTGACATTTGAAGTCCGCCTTCAGCTCAGAATGGTCCACTTTTCCTTTGTCAGGTCAAGTTAATATCACGTGCAAATGATGGGCATTATTTATAACACAGGTCCTGCACATGAAAGAGTAGCAATTGATCTATTGAAAATATTTGAACTTATTTTGTAAAAGATATATGTTGGGCCTTAAATATTTTGACCATACTTTATGGGGACAAAGTCCCCAAATAATTCCATTCCATTAACCATAAACCTGATAATTCTCTAGGAAAAAAACAATAATTGTCACTGTATCCATGCAAACAAGTCTAAAATATATCTATTTTTGCTCCACATTTTGTAATATACAATTGTTGAAATCAGTACAGACAGGCATTCCAATCTAATAGGTGTCTTATAGTTTGAAATGATAAAATGTATATTCATTATATACTTGATTGATTTAAAAAGCATTTTTTTGCAGTTAATTTGTGGGACAGCCTTTTGCATAGCATGCACAGAGCTTTGGGAGATGCTAGTGCACTTTGGGTCCTAACGGTTTTGAGCAGTTGTCTTATAGTCCATAATAACTTCTCCTTCTAGTGGAATTGAGTGATTTGTATTTGTTTTGTCTTGTTTTTCTGTAAATCATAATTGATCCGTTTTGTTCTCTGCTAATTTGTATACGGTAGGGTGCATGTACTATATTTGTAGCATGCTATGTGCAGTACAAAATAACCTACAGAACAGAATACTTATAGGGTTGAATGTTCCTTGATTACTTAATAGGCTAAAGGGTTTGTGCTGAATGACAGGGAATTCTGCTTCTTTATCAATCAACTAAGTAGATAGGAACTCAAGTGGAAAAACAATCTGCAGAAAACGCAACTCTTCAGGAGTTGAGTACCCTTGCAGTACAACTTCAAAGTCCAAGTGCAAATATCAAAATAAATAAAAAATGTTGCTTGTAGATAACATCACACTGGAATGACCAGAACGTGTCGTCATGTCATACAGTATTTGAGCAACCATTATTGGACTTTTTAAATATAGTTTATTGGCTTTGCCATATGTATAACATCTGTCTATAGAAATCTGTTTTATAACACAGACTTAAAATGCAGCATTTTGTCTGGGGCTTTTGACATTCAGTGAAGATGTTTTGTGACATTTGTGCAAATGTGTGCAGAGGTGTTGAATTTTATGAAAGCCCTTCTTAATTTCCTGAGATTAATGCTTGCTGCTTCCAAAGTAGGTGTCAATACAAAAAAGACTATAAGCATGATGCATTTATTTTCTCTTACAATAAAACCACAGTAATTATGGGTCATTTGCCTAGCTTCTTTAGTAATTAAGAGTTTTAATTGCTTCTAGTTCAAGGGAATTAGTTAAGCCTTTCCATTGTGCGTATTACCTTCCGTAATCATCATCTGCTCTCATACAACAAGCTTAGTGACATCACGGAAGTCAATTAGGTCTTTCATGGCAGGCTAGTCAAATACATTTCTTTGTGCTGTCTGGATATAAAAGGTTTCTGAAAAGCTCTGATAATGCCATTTTGTGAAGCCTTAAAGCTACTTTTTTTTTTCCTTTTTAAAGGCAAAGCATATCTGAGATGTGCTTGTGCAGCTTTGAAATCTCATTGAGGGCCTTAGAGGCCTTGGATTTATGCCATAAACGAGGTATATTGTTAACAACAAAACCCCAAGGCAAAGCCTTTCTTGTTTTTGACATCAATTGTTCCAAACATAACAGTGTCAGAAGTGTTGTGGTATCTAAACTTCTTGACAGGATATTGTTTCCTCATAGAGAGTCCAAAAGAAACTCTAATGAAGATTTCAGGATGTAGAATGAGGTTTAAAATAAGGTAAAAGGGGACCCTGGACATGGTCCACCTACAACCCCTAACTGAAACTAATTATTTCAATTTTTACTTGTAAATGAAACCAACACAGAAGAGGAGCTTTGTTTTATCATTCCGTTATAAGAAATCTTCATGGGATAGCTACATGCAATCTTGTATTTATAAATTGATATTATTTATGTTAAACGTTTGTTAAGATGTAGCAGTATTTTAACTGAGCTTCTGTCTAAGAACACTAGCATCAGCAGCTTTATATATCGGTGAAATGCCATTATGGATAAAAACAGATAAAACTATTCTGGTGCTGTTCATGGGTTTTGAAGGATTTGCAGTAATATCCAATGAGAAAGCTACTGAAGCTTTAGAGTAAAATAACTGTTAACTCTTATAGTTAATAGTCTTTAGGTGTTTTATTCTGCAAAAAAACTGTAGGTCTCCTGAGTATTACAGTTTTAATTTGTTTGCACTCCTTATTCTATATTTTAATTGTCCTAAACTATGCCATCAAACTCAGCCTCTGTATTGGTTTTGTTGAAAGACCTCTTTCTCTTGGCAGTTCATTGACTAAACTCAAAAACCAGTACTTCAAATGGATTTTAAAGCACTCAGTATCCCACCTACATGGAACTGAACATTCCCTGTGCAGACTTCTAAACCACGTGCATGAGTTGTTTGTGTCGCTAAAGGGAGACATCAAGTACTCATTCTACAAAGTTTATTTAAAACTACATTTAAGTTGTGATGCCAAATATTACCAAATATTTTATGAAACAAAGCATTTATTTTCCATCTGTAGAGAGGACACCATGCACTTATTTTACTTACAACCAGCGGGCAGATTTATTTTTCATATACAACTGATTTTCATGGCCTTGAACAGACAGCCAGAAACATCTTTGGAAAACTGCGTAACTAAAAAAACCATGACATATGCAGAGTAATTTGAACATTTGTTCTCATTTGAACATATTTGAATCTATCTATTGGTTAATGTCCTTTTATCTATAGACTTAAACAAACAGTCTATGCTTTGCTTTCTAATAAATCTTGAACATGTGTTTTCCTTGAATACAGTGCCTGGTGTTTGAAGATGCTCCAAATGGTGTCCTTGCGGGTCTGTCTGCGGGAATGCAGGTTGTGATGATCCCTGATGAAAACCTCAACCCAGATCTGACAAAAGAAGCTACCTTAATCCTGAAGACAATGGAGGACTTTAAACCAGAACTGTTTGGTCTTCCAGCTTACAACTGAGCTAACCTGTTTCCAGCTAAATATTCACATATCACTCTAAACCTGCATACAACCCAGATGTTAATTATTCTTATGATACTCATCTTTTGTTGTAAATACATAATGAACATCCTTTCATTGGATTCACATTGATTTATCAAATGAATATAGGATTTTAATACTAATAGTTGTGGCAGATCTAGTGCTTTGCATTTCTTTGTATTTGATGTAGAATATATACTGCTCAAGTTTTGATATTTGTAAGCTTTTCATGCTTTAGGAATTCCATACATTCAATTTCTGATTGCTCCAATGTATGATGAAGAATTTTACTGGCCTCCTTGCAAAAGGAGGTTAGCGGTTAATTAAACATTTCAGACCACTAAATCACAGCAGAATTAATAACATTTTAAAAAGGGTTCTGTTTGTTTGCACACAATCAATTCTGTATTGTGTCTGACATGAGACAATGACAATAAGTGACTCAAACACTCCACTAATCAATCTTAAACCTTCCAAAATCCTTAAACATTCCACTAATCAAATGTGGTACACAGTGTAGATCCTAAAACATATTTGATGTTGACAGGCTTTGTCATTGACCTGGTTAAGCTGACTTCAGTGGTGTAACTAAGGATGGAGAATTTCATCCTGGTACTTATCAGAATACTCTCATAGATGAGATTCTTTCTTTAGTAGTTCATTTTTTCCATTTCATTTAATTGTAGTTGGGTTTGTTGTCCATGAAACTTGGATGTTTGAAATTCAGACCTTTGCTCACTTTGCTAATGAGTCTGTGATGTGTATGTACTTTGAAAACACTCACTATTCAAGCTTTAACTTTTAAAGAGAGACTATTTAAAAGCTAAAGCTCTGATTGTTATTGAATAGGTTGAGGAATATACATTGTGGATTCTAAATTCCATCCATTCTTCATTCAAGTACTGTAGCTGTTCGTCCAAATTTTATTTGTGGCATAAAAAGGTTCACCCTCTCTAAACGTAGCTGATCAAAAACTAGGAGGTGGAGGATTCACCAGGACGGAGTTGATAGTGTCTGATCTTAAAGCCTTTTTGAGCACGTCTTCAATCCACTTGAAAGCATCAGCACATCACCATCCTGGAGCCATTCATTTAACTGAGTGGAGAATTGTCCAGCGTGTCTGTTTGTCCTGTCTTTTTGTTCTGTAGGAACATGTTACAGAGCTTTCTTGTAATTGAGCTACTACTGCACATTGGGAAGGCAATTCACCATACTAAGAAGTCCCCCCCCACTATCAATGGAGTGGAGGCAATTTGTTTTGCACCAATCTTTGAAGGTCTTGTTGAGCATTCTTCATTTCCAATTAAAAAGCAGTACAGTGCCAAATTATTTCCATGAACCCAGGTGACTCATTATTTCAATGTGTATTAATGTTTTTGATAGCATACATGAAATGCACAGAACGTGTTTGTTCTCATTTAGTTTACCCACAAAAACTGTACCTTTTGCAACCTGATTTGTGACTCAGTGAAAGAAAGAAAGAAAAATTGTGTCCTGTTGTTTTTTCCCTCACTTTACACATTTATCCTCACATTTTATCATTTATAATATTCACCTACACAGTTATGGTGTTAGTTTGAAAATAAGAACATCATGATGTGGAAAGTATCAGGGGAATATTCGCAAGATGTTCTCTCTTGACACAGAATGGATTATTTCCCACGAGTTTTCCTTTGCAGACTTTGCACCTCCTTTTCGTCTTGAAATTAGTGTAATCAAATTCTCCATCTTTTTCATTCATTTACATCACTCTGCCTATTAGAAGTAATTTTCTGGTAGAAGGTTATGAGGCTCCTTTCAGCTCAGAAATAATAAAAAGGTACTTTGATTCTTATTTTATATCTTTATTTTAAGGAGTGTAGAAGTCTGTGAAAGCTCAATTCCTAGTACTTAGAAAACTGAGGTTCAGAAATGTGAGAAAAGCACTAAAGCGTTAGTTATGATATGTCCCTGAAAAAGAAAAAGGACAGATAATTATTTTTCTTTGCTTTAAGCTGAAAACTTCCTTTAATTCTTCCCTCAGCAATGTGAGAACACAGCAATTTGAGCATGTCAATGAGTAAATCCCTGCACTGACAGCAAAGAGAGTGTTAGTCTTATCATTCACAATGGGGATTCATACATACGCTCAATGTAAAGAAATGTGATTAATGAATACCTTATAATACTATCTTTTTCAGAGATTTAGCCTTTAATGAAGTATGATTAAAACAGAACAGTGACTTTAATATGATGTTTTTTTTTGTGTGTACCAATTTGGTGTGGTTTTGATGCTATAATATACCTGGAATAACATTTCTTCATTTTATTTTTTCATTTATGTTCTGTGCAGATGCATTATAAAGAGCTGAGATCTCAATGAGCACTAGAGTTAATTGCTTGGTCTACATTTTTTTACAACATATCTGTAAATATATGTTGAGTTAACTCACAGCAGTCTAAAAGACTGAAGCAAAAATATTTTTGTTGTTTTTTTATCATATACAGTATGTCTTTGAAAAACCTTGCTGGTGTGTGAACTGCATCCAATTTAAAATCCTGTTTACATTTTTTTAAACAATTGCTTCAATGCGATTTTCAAATGACCATACCAATTTGATGTTTAAGACAGTATATCATGTTTATGTTCAAAACTCAGAAATGTTCATTATCTATTAATTCTTTAAATGCTGTTGTCTTAGTATTTCAGTTATAATTTCTATCCATACTAAATGCTTCATTATTTTATTGTCTGGTAATAATTGCGGCTCATTATTGCACATGGGCTCAATACATGTGAGAGGCCAAAAAAAATGAATTGACAGTCACTACATCTCTGACAGACTGTGCGGAAACAGTGGCAGTTTTGCTTCACGGATGAAACACACGATGTTGTTGGATATGGATGTGGTTGTGGTCGAGGTCAACAACAAATATACACCATTATCCTGAATGAAATCAGAGCAACTGTAATCAACCATGTTATTAATAGAGCTCTGACAATGTGCTGTACAACTAAATCTGAAGAGGTTAGAACAAGCCTCAGTTCCTAGAACATTTTGGGCCAAGAATCGGTAACACAAGTGTACAATACTGGGCTTCTAAAAGTTCTATTGCATATATTTCTGAAATAATGTTTATATTGCTGTAGTGATGGTGTGAAATTACTGTATTTTATTGATGAATGTTGAAAGTGTTTAATGGCCAGAGGATAAATTTTGCTGGCTGAGAGGGATATTCGTCTAAAGATTATTAGACACTACTGCATTTCAATCAAGAGGTTATGCCATCAGTACAACCACAACTGGACCTGTTTTGAAAAGAGACAGGTAAGCCGACATATTTTACAGCCATGTTCCACAGCCTAATGGGAGGGTGACCACAGAACCCCATTTGTTTTCAGAGAAGGATAGACTTTTTCATACTACTGTCGACCACCTCTATTTCGATGAAGTGAGCTTCAATCTGGGCAAAAGATGGCACTGTGGCTGGAATCATTTTGGCCAGCATGTCAGACTCAATATGGTGGAACAGAATGGAGAAAATAGAAAAATAAAATGGACTATAGTGTGAAGCCTGTGCTAGAGCATTACTTTTCTGCCTATCTGCTGCTTTTTCTGGACATGCTACGCAATTACCTTCTGCGTTTAAATGCTGGGATTACTGGTTTTAGTTCATGCTGTTTTGTTTGGTGTAGCACTTGTGTTGGATTACCCGTATGTTCTGGTCTTATTTTCACTTTTTAAATTAATTTAGTTTTACCCTACAATACCTTTGCAAATGGCTCCTTATATATTAATTTAATGTCTTTTTATATTCTAAGTTATCTGCACAACATCTTATAAAACGAAATAATAATTATGTAGGAAAATAAAATCTGAAAGGACATCACTGATAAGAAGGGAGATGGCTAGCAGATAATTTACTAAACAAATTAGTATTGCACCCTGATGTGAAATATCAATTTAGAAACTAAAAACTTACTCTTAAGTAACACGTACATATGTTACTGAATTTTCTTTTACACATCTAGTATGTATTTATACAGGATATTTGTATTGGCATAATTAGAAAGCGTAGCAGATAGGATTCTGAGAGAAAACCAAATCCTGTTGAACACAAAAGAAAGGAAAACTGTCAAGCTCGAAACTTGGGGAAATGGGGAAAATGTAGGTGATATAAACTACGCCTTTGAAGCCTGACATTTTTGCATTACTACATTTAACTGACAATCGCAGTCATCAAAGTTGAGAAACCTTGAACCAGAATTAGCATAATTCCATGTTCCCTTTGGAAGCTTTGAAGACTTGACCTTTGTAGCTCTGCACAGCTACTGGCTGCTTATGACCCAACATTGATCATAGAAAATATGAAGTCTAATTCCATACCACCAGAATCATGACTTCAGGGTACTGTTTGCTGAGCATTGCTTCATACTGCTTTTTCCATGGTTTCTTTGAAGGCAGGAAAGAGGCAAACATGGAGAAAAAAAATAGTTTTTAATGAGAATGTGAACGAGGTGTATGTGGGCAACTGTGGCATTGAATTCTTCAATCTCTTATGCTTCTGACAGTAGACTACGTTTCAAATGGGTTGCATTAAGAAATCAGGTTAGACTGTGTCCTAGATTTTGTTTAGGTTGTATTAGGACAATTGTTACAGGAAGCATTGGTGTTAAGGTTTCATTTCCAGCAGCCATATCACCCTGCAACTCACAACTGGCAACCCACTGAAGCTAAGCAGGTGTGAGCCTGGTCAGTACCTGGATGGGAGACATCCTGTGAAAAAACTAAGGTTGCTGCTGGAAGAGGTGTCAGTGGGGCCAGCAGGGGGCGCTCACCCTGCGGTCCATGTGGGTCCTAATGCCCCAGTATAGTGACGGGGACACTATACTGTAAACAGGCGCCTTCCTTCGGATGAGACATAAAACCGAGGTCCTGACTGTCTGTGGTCATTAAAAATCCCAGGGCGTTCCCCGAAAAGAGTAGGGGTGTAACCCCGGCATCCTGGCCAAATTTCCCATTGGCCCTTACCAATCATGGCCTCCTAATAATCCCCATCTATGAATTGGCTACATTACTCTGCTCTCCTCCCCACTCATAGCTGATGTGTGGTGAGTGTTCTGGCGCACTAAGGCTGCCGTCGCATCATCCAGGTGGATGCTGCACATTGGTGGTGGTGGTGGAGGGGAGTCCCCATTACCTGTAAAGCGCTTTGAGTGGAGTATCCAGAAAAGTGCTATATAAGTGTAAGCAATTATTATTATTATTATTTGGATTGCTCAAGAGCAACACTTGGGTGATTTGACTATAGGACTCAAGTGACATTTAAGGTGAGGGTAGCATTTTGAGTTTACTTAGGGTTAGGTTGGAGTTTGGGGTAGCACCCATTAAGTTTAGACTTCAGTTAACGTTATGGCTTCATTTTATCTGCAGTTAAGAGTATTTCAGAGGCAGATTGCTCTTAGTTTCAAATTTTTAAATCACTGATAGATACGGAGTAAGAAGAGGTAATAAACGGTAAAGGCCAGGTTTGGTTCAGGCTTCAGGTTTGTGTTCTGTTAGGTATGGGTCACAGTTTGAGAAAATATGGTACATGTAAAAAGTGACAAAGTAGTTCAGGAAAGTGTTTTTGTGTTAATCCATCTGGCTGAGGAAATGACAGCACTGGCCGAAGGGCAACGTTGTCACATCCCCCCTCAGTTACAAGAAATGACCAAGGGAGGCAGCTGCAAGGGTGAAATAGAGGTGGAGGAAAGGATGCTAAAAATGTTTTCCACAGAGTTGTGGGCAGCCAGGGTATGTTTATACATAGTTTATATGCCAGAGGAAGTGCAACATTAGAATTTGACTTTATCCTGAACTTACCCTGATCATAACCTATTTCCATCCTTATGTCTTTTATAACCCTTATGCATTACCTTAGCATTGCCCTACATGGTAAGAAAGGGCTTTAACCAAAACCTTATATACTGTATGTATCCAGTAAATCGTATATTTACAGTACATGACAAATTTTGTAGATCTGAATGAATTGAAAATCTAAAAGTCTGGGCATTAAACATAGTTTAGCTGTTGAATTTATATATCAAAATATATTTGAGTTACAGTAGGTATATTGTGGTAAGAGAAGAGGGTAGACTCGAGACACACAAGGGTTAGGTTTCATCACTTTGTTTCACCTGGTGTAATTTTCTAAAATAATGGGTTTCTATGTAATGCAGCCTGGCTTCATGTCTAAAAGCACCGTGTCTAAATTTCTACCAGAGAAACTTTCAGCAGCTGCATGACATACACCTTAGCTTTTAACCAATACCAGTGAATCAATGTGACATCGATTGTCAGCTTTTCTTTCACCTCTGACAAGTACTCTAAGCTATTTTTTGATATCCTAAAATACTGCTTGAATTGTTCCTTGTCATGTACTTAATCTTGATCCAAACAAAATACTTTCCCTGTTCCTTTCCTTAGACTTTCACATTAACCCACTATCTTTGCTTTCATTTTGGAATGCATATTTTCTAATGATAAAACAAATTGTTAATCCCTTTCACAAATGTCACACATTTCAATTATTTGCAGGATACAGCTGTGTTTTCTTTTTATGAGAGATCAATACCAGAGGCCAAAATTAGAGACCAGACTATTATTAGGACATTTGTTTTCTTTTATGCTAAAAAGAACAGAATACCGTGGGTCCTCCCTGGGACCAAGAGTTGGCACTTGGGTTTTGACATATCAGTGTGCCACTGTTTGCCATGCTTCCAAATAAAAAGCAGAGTAAATGATGCCATGCATTGGGGATGTGTGTCCTAGGCTTTGGTGATGGCTCAAGAGACAGTGATCAGATATTATTAGGAGACCTGTGGAATCCACTTGTTTTTATCAGAAATACTGTATGAGTTAATGTTGCATAAAGTCAGGTCAAAACCTTGACCATGCACAAAAACATCTGAATTTTAAAAACAGATCAATCAAACCAAGACGTGATGACAGTTAACAAGCCGGGTTTGCAATGACTAGCCAGCCAGTTGTGCACGCAGGTTGTTGACATTTTGTCATGCCCTCACTTTCTCCTCTTTCCCATGATTACTCCTTCACTTCCCTGCCTCACAGTGGTGGAACACGCAGAAATCAGGACCATACCATCTCCCCTTGTGTTCCAACACTGTATCAAACCCTCATCAGAATTCACACTGCACTTTTATTTCTTGTGATTGATCAAAGCTTGCTTTGTATTTGAGAATCATCCTGTTGAAAATCTGATTTCACTGTACATATTGCATTTTAGCACTAATTATTACCATTGTATAATTTAAAATTTTAGTTATGAAAATGTTTTTTTCTTATTCAACCAGTTGATCATGGATAAATGTCTCACCTACTGATTTCAGAAACATACACTAGTTTAAATGGGCTACAGTATATCATTTGGCAATGGTATAGTTGAACTATACCAACCTTGGTCTCTTTTGCTCTTAATAACTTTGAGCCACAAATCAACAAATGCATGACAAAACAACCAGTTTAGCTCAAATCACATTACAGTTTTAAAGAGGTGCGATAATGTTGCATGGGCCTTTTGACTGATATCATTAGGCTGATTCCTATTTTTAAATAAGCTTTTTCTATGTAAGAAAAATATCTGGTGTATTCGGTTATGCTTATTTATTACAAAAGGTGTCAAATCTTCTAGAGCGTATTTTTCTCTAAATACTGATTTAATGATTTAATAAAAATTAATCCATTGATATGATTAACCCAGTACTAAAAAAACCACATAATTCCTGCATGCAATACCAGGTCAGGAAAAGATTTTTTTCTACACCATAACTTTGAAAAAAAATATTAATTTTATACAGGAGAACAGAAGTGTCCAGTTGCACTGGATGACTCATTTTCTAACCTTTTTGCATAGCTCTAATTAATGAGTAAAAGTTGTTCAATAGTCTTTGCCCTTTATGAATTCCAACTGCAATTATGTCTGTTTGTGACCCCAAAGACAAAATGCCAGATCTATCAAATGGTAGAGCCGAACATTTTTCCCAGGCCGTGCTGTCTGTTATGATGTGCACATCTTAGAACTTTCCTCATTCGTCAAGCTTCGAGTCTATAAGCTAAACTTTGAAGATTAATGTTAACCTTTAGGGCTTCTCCACTTTTAATTTTTGTAAAAAGAAAGAGGAAAGAGCAGGGAAAAAAGATTTGAAAAAAAGATACCCAGTTAAGTTGTAGCTCCCATTTCCACGTTATTACATTTTCCGACTCAATTGATCTAGGTGAACAATACAAAGCAACAAACAGCAGGAACCAAACATCTTCCTGTGAAAATTTGGACATATCGAGTCAAAATGTGGTGGACAGTGCATCACTACTATAACAAAGTTTTCAAAGGACACACATTGCAGAGTCTGCATTGTGTTTAGCTTGAAGACTAAAATGTTCCCGAGGAACAGGTAACAGGTTTTTCCATGCTGAAAAGAAAAGAAAGGAAACACAACATTTCAGCTGTGGAGCCTTCTTCAGGTGTGAGAAACACAGGGTAGACAGCAAAAATGAAATAGCTCAGGAGAACAAAAGCTGGAAAAGTGGAAGAGGAGGGAGAGGGGAGAGGCAGAGAGGCCACTCAGGAAGTGCAAAACCTGCATGAGAATTGAGAAGATTACACGAAATTAAGTCTGCCATTTAGAGAAGGGGGAATGTATGAACCTAGTTTCTGGATGAGTTTTGTTTCTGTTGTCTTTCTTCTGTGGGAGTTGAGAAACCCTTCTTTTAGAACAGAGACAGAGAGATCTGTGTGATCATGGTCATGTGAGGTGAAATGAAAAACTATGGGCTTGGAGAAATCTTTAATCTTCACAGCCCTAACATGTTCTCAGAAGTGGTCTCCTAGTCTCCTTCCTGTTTCCCCAACTTAGATAGTTGCAGGAGAGGTTGCAGGAGATACACGATGTTGTCTGGGTGATCCAGAATTGACCTGAGGGGCCCTGAATGAGCGTGTTGTTAGATATGTATTTGCAGGTGATGCCTGGTGAGGATCGACTGCGGTCGAGGGAGCTGTGAACAAGAAGTTTACGTAGATTGGGGGTCAGTGATGAGAGATGATTGGGCGGTCTGAAAAAAGATGGAGGGATCGCCCTGTAAAATGGAGTAGTTGTTAATGATGGTCCTGAGGATAGAAAGTGTGTTAGGGTGGCAGGGAAGCACCAAGGGAATGTTGTGAGACTGGGAGTTCCTGATCGAGTTGATGATTCGAGGGCAGTTTTTGGCTCGGGTGAGGGCCCTATCGATAACCTGGGTGGGGTATCCTCTGTTGATGAAAAAAATAATGCATTTTGAGTGCTTCCTTCTGGAAATCCATAAAATGTTCCTGGTCAGATTGATAGTAAAAACACAACTGTTCTACAGATAGAAATCAAATAGACTTCCATAGTTTAGTAAATACTGCACTGGCACAGAAATTTCAAAAGCAACCAATGTTAATTTCTAATGTAAGTAAGTGGTTTCTGTGCATAGGAAAATAAAATCTTCAGATCACAAAAGCAGAATTGTTTGCAGAACAATTTATAAAGTACCCTTTCCTTAAAATAGAAAACAGGTTATTTCAAATTAATAGTTGTTGGGTAGATGTGCAGTAATCAAACACCTGAACAAACCAGCTGTGATACTATAGTGAGTTGTGCTTACTTTTAAAGGTCTTTTACTCTAAAAGGTTTACAATGATTTGCTAAATGTAACCTGTTCATCCATAACATGAGGGATTTTGAATTCAAAACACATTCATCAGCTCTTTAAAACTAACAGCACAGCTGCAATGCATTTATTGAGACTCTAATTTGAGCATTTTCAGAAAATGAGAATGTTTGATCACTACGCCTCTATGCTATTGTGACAAAATTAGGCAATTCAATGGGACTTTCGTTTTAAGGTTAATAAAAATGTACAGCTATTGTACAATTCAATTTTAAATGGATAGGTTTCTAAATAAGTTCAGACCATGGTGAAAGGACCTATCAGTTGCGACTTACACTTAAAAAAAGTAAGCAATTTTAGTTTTAATTGTTTATATATTATTGTGCTTAAATAAATCATGAAACTAAAACATACAGGGTTTATACAGTCCCAATGCTGGGATTTGATTTTTCCTACCATAATAAATATGCCATTTAAATTAAAGAGTTATGTGAGCTAAAATGATTTCAAACACATATAAATATTGTTGTATAATGCCGCATGCTACTAAAACGTAATCCATTACAGTTACAAGTTACTTGTCTAAAGATACTTTTAATATTCTTATAATTAATAAGAAGTAAGGTGACAATTACTTTTAAGAGGTAATATATATATTATATGAGGTAACTACACTAGACCATCACACCATAAATTACTGTATTTTTAAAAAATATTTTCCTTTAATTTTTAAAAATCAATCCCTTACAAAGTCATTGTAATGGATTACTTTGCAAAAATATCTTTCCCCAGCACAGCATATAATGTTTTCATCAGATTTTCAGTTTGTCAAACTAATATTGAGATTCTTGTATCAGCAAAAAAATGTACTTGGAGATTATTGTACAAAACTAATTAGTAACTCGATTATAACTAGTAAACCAGCTGGAAGTGATGATGTCAGGGGATACACAAGGGGATGTTTGCAGCACAGTTATTGGCTGATCAATTTCAGAATGTTTGTTTTTCTTTTGAATTGCACTGTGAGGTCAAATGTTCAAAGAACACAGAGGCAGTTCAGTCTTTACTGAAAGAAAAGGTCTTCACACCAGCAGAGTTTCTTTTAATGCTTTATGTTTCAAAAGCTCCATTTCTGTAAAATACGCCACTGATATTTTTTCCTTTAATTGTAATCATAAAACAACTCTTTTTAACATAACAAACTACTTTATCTTCTTTGTCAGCTCTCTTCAGGACATCACACATGATAGCTGATGCTCAATATGTATTGCCTGGTCAAAATGATATGTAAGACTAGGCCACATTGCCAATCTTGATGTTTCCATTAAAAATCAAATTTTTCAAAAAATGTATTTACTCCCATTTAGTATTTTCACTTTTTCTCTGTCATTTAATCATTGTGAAATGTGATTTTTAATCCCACAGTTTGTAGGTATTGCCTATGCAAATGCAATGCATACATAATGGAATAAGAACATCTCTTAATGTCACGGTCCGCATCCCTCCCCTAGTGGGCACTTTAATTGGCTATCCTTCGGACTTTATTATTATCTGGTGTGTCTTGTTTTCATTCTGTTCTTTAAACGCTGAGCCTTGGGTGTTTCGGGGCTCAGCATTTAGAAGACGGACACCCGGAAGCCTCCCTATCAGCAGGTCCAGGAGTGGCTCAATGGCACAGGCTTCAACATGGCGTCCTGACCACTGAGTCTGGGACTCGGCCTCCTCAGTCCTGTTCCTGCTTCCCCCCTTCTGGGGATTTCATCCTGTGTTTGTCCCGGATGGATTACCTGGCTTTTTGGATCTTGACTACCCCGACTTCCTTCCTGGACCTGTCTGGACTTGGATGCCTAAGGCTTCTTTCCCCTGCGCACCGGATCATGAACTGTAACCCCTCACTGCCTTCACAATAAACCCCGTGTGTCTTCCCCGAATACTGTCTGTGGTCCTGTTTCCGGAATCACCGCCTCGCATAGGGTCTAAACACCACCCTCCACAGGAGACCGACTCGGCTCCCATAACACATAAGGCAACTAACTCTAGACTCCATCTAATAAAATTCTATTAAAAATCTAAAATTGTTGGAGTTTTTTGTAAAAAAAAAAGGAAATGATGGACCATAATTTAAAA
This sequence comes from Atractosteus spatula, assembly GCF_055471065.1. Taxonomy (NCBI): domain Eukaryota; kingdom Metazoa; phylum Chordata; class Actinopteri; order Semionotiformes; family Lepisosteidae; genus Atractosteus; species Atractosteus spatula. Next base: position 165,632 of record NW_028296917.1, on the reverse strand, counting down.
GCAACCCTTGGGTCTTTTAATGGTCTTACTTTTGCGCTTTGAAATGATGAAAGCAAGCAATAAAAAAGGAATAAGAGTTAACAAAAACCCAGACTGTGAGTTCCTTTGGTCTTTTTCAGTCATTTCTTATCGCTTTCTACCCCTGCTGGGTCGCTGCATGCCTGGGGGCACAGCACAAACAGTTTCTGTGGGGGGTGGAGTAGCTGCAGGCCTCCTAGAGGCCTCTTTCGTTCTTGCTCCTAGTCTACAATGAGCCCTTCAGGACAGGCAGCGAAGAACCAAAGGTGTGGTCTATGTGCCCCTTCTTCAAAGTCTAAGATTTTACTCAGAAGGGGGTTATTCTCATTAATTCAAACAGCACCTGAGAGCCAGCAGCAAAGACAGAAACTTCAATTTCTCCAGTGAAAGTAGGTTATGGCATTCGTTATGGGGTTATTCATTTTTATTAATCACATTTATTTTAGAGCAAACATCAACATTTTTTTTAATGAAAACTTTCACACAAAATCCTTTGAAGAAGAAAATGAAACAAATGCCAGAATGTGTGAATACTTCTCTGATGAAAAGCTTTCTTCATATTCAGTTCACTGTCGATGTCTCTTTTCTGATAATTGCTTTATAATGACATGAAAAGGACAAAAAAAATCTCATTTGGTAGAGAGGAGTTGATATAAGGACATCATTCAGTAAATCAGATGCCCTAACCTCGTTAATTATTTACTCTCTTACTCTATTTTCAGGGCTAATATGACACAACAGGTAATCTTATGGCACTATAACTGGTGGATTGTACTGTAGTTCATGTCCCTGCTGCAGACACTGCTGTCATACCTGAATTCATGTGATGGACTAGCATCCCATCCAGGGGGAGAGTCATGTGCTTGCTCTATGTATTGCCATGGAAACCAGGATGAGCTCTAGCCCAATGAGCTGCTGAGTCTTGGACATGGTAATTACCAACCAGACCCCCCCCGCCCCTTTGTGAAAGTTGTGAAATACATTATGTTTCATCTATGTTTATTGGAAGACACTCTTAACCAAGCCAGCTTATGGTCAAACCCGTTCAAAATGCGAAGGGCAGATGACAATAGCTAAATAACATCCCAACAGAAACTTCTCTATTGCAGTGCAAAGAAATGTATATTTTTTTTGAATGGGGAATGCCATTCTGTTCACAATTTTTTTTTTCAGAAAAGTGATGTATTTTATATACTGTGATTTTAAACACTGAGCAAGATGTGTTGGTCTTCTAAGTATATTTGATATTAACAGTAACATTCTACCACATTAACATTCTCTTGACTGGAATTAAATATTTTTGTTACTGTATATTACTGCATATTATCCTGCTGATTTCTTCTAGTTCTTGACTTCAATACCTCTCCAATTCTCCACTAAAATGGAAATATTTTACCCTTTTTAAGATTAAATTTAATTTTCCACACATCTTTCCACTACTGTTAAAGCCGATCCTTTATTCACTAATGTTCTACTGTTAAAGCCTTGATCCTTTATTCACTAATGTTCTAGTGTTATAGTGTTTTTTTTTGTGTAAAACTACAAGGCCCTAAAGTTTCCAAACTGATTTATGAAGTGAGACTACTTGGCCTTTCATATTTCTGAGATTCTTTGAAAGAGACAATGGAAAAATGTCACTGCGGAATCATTATACAATGTCAACCTGATTTTTCAGAGTCATTGTGACTTCTATAATTTATAGTGGTGGTATTCCTCTGGTAGTAGCAGCCGCCCCAAATTAATTTTAGAATAACACCATGCCAGGCTAAGTGACAAATTCCTGGAAAATGATGCTTTTGCTAGAAACTATCAGCTAATATCAGTCCTACTGAAGCATCTGTAGTAGTCTCGGAACTACTGCATCAGTGTGTTACGCATTCCACACGCGTCTCTGTCCTGTCTTGCATTCCCACGCGCACTGTGTTTAACAAATGCTCAAGCCTCAAGTAATGTACCTATCACCGTTCACACCCATCACTATTTTAGTTCCCCTCTTTCCTCACTTCCCCGCCCACTATTGCGGATTCTCCTCGAGCTCCCAAGTGCGTGCTTTTCATGACTAGTTTATATTCGGTATCAGACCTTCTAGCTTGCCCCTCGTTTACAATTTAGTCTTGCGTTTCAGATTGTTGCTCTCTAGTGTCTCTATCGTTTTCTGACCTTCTTGCTTGTTTCTTGGATTACGTTTTGCTTAGCGATTTGGATTGGTGTTCTCTATCTCTCTCTCTCCTGAAGTCCTGCACAGGATCCATACTTCCTACCTGCCCATTGTTACACATTGGACACAATGCCAAGAACAGAGCTGAGAAATCATCCTATTAAAATGTATCAATCCCCCAGCTGAGAATGCAGCTTTCACTGTAAGGTTTGAGTAGTAGCTCAGTGTAACCACTTTTGAAATTGGTCTTTGCTTTTGTAATATTCTTGACCTAAGATTTTAGAATATGCTATGAAATATGAATAGATTTTGTTGTTGTAACTGCAGCACAGGGAATCCTTTCTTTTGTATTTGTACTTTTTGTAGGTGTATATAAAATATGTATGAAAAATGCAAAGGGGCATACTTTTCTCTGTATAACATGAATTTTATCATTCAAGAGATAACTACCTCTTGACTTGTAAGTTCAAAGCCTTTCTCCTTCAAAGACAGTTTTAGAAGGGGTCCTTTTATCTGCTGATATTTCATCCTCTTACTTTTTTCCTTTCTGCCGAATGAAACGGAAACTGACCCTTTCAGAAGTTTGAGTCAAGAGACAGTTCAACGAGAATAGAGAATGCTCCTTCTCCAATATGATTATTTCCAAACAAAGGCCACAGCTTTTAAAAATAGTTTCTGACATAATTCAGATTAATCTCCATCTCACATTAAGCAAAAATAATAAATGAGAAAGATTATGATGCATGAAGATGCATTAAGTAATGTGGCATATTCTGTTTTAGAATTAGACAGCAAAAGCAATGTTTTGAAAAACACGCAATACTCGGGATGCTTTACTTTAAAACGTGTTAATATTACAATTAAGGCCAGCCCTTGTACTGTATGTACAGTATGCATACCTGTATATATATGAATATACAGTACAGTATGTGTGGTATGTGTGTATTCCTTCTGGAGATCCACTAACCTTGCCTTATGGATAATAGTTTGCTCTTCCCTTGAAATCTTTTAATTTGTATTTAATCAGTGTTTCTTTATGCTTGCTGAGGATCTCCTCTACACTTTCATTGTGTTTTTACAGGCTTTTATGTTTTATATAATGTATATTTACATTGCTGCCTACTAATTTTGTGAATTTATTGTATGTACACTGTACAGTGTATTTCTCTGTGCTAACATGAGGGAATGAAAGACAGTGACAGTGTCTCGATGCTTTTATTAGAGGTACTAAAAAGTACTAAAATATGTAAAGCTTCGAAACTGCTGCAATTTAAGTACTGACTGCATAATGGCTTTTCACATATTTTTAAAGGTCTTTTATAAGGTACTATTTTACTTTTTGAATCAGCCCTTTTTATCTTCTTAAAAATACTGAAAACAATCATATCAAACATATGTTAGAATATTTTAGAAGACATTTCATCCCCATTGCTGTCTCAGAACCTTCTGTGTTGCATTTGTTTAAATCCTGTATTACTCTATCTTCTTCACACGGAATGAAATCCAATCTTCATTTTTGGAAGAGAGCACAAAAGGCAGCTACTGTAAGATCTGATACAATCATTGTATTACAAGAGACAGGTTTGGTGGTTTAAAGATTTTGTTTATTCTGGCTCACCAGAACTAGTTAAAATACAAGTAAACATCTGGCCATGAAAAGAAATGTTTTAAGATGTAGCTTAAGATGTAGAAAAAAGGAGCCCACTAGACTGTGTGTGGCATTAAAAACCTAGGGAAAATACATAATCATATCAATTCTTTTTGTCCTCACTGTTTTTATTACTCCTGGACTTTGAAAATCACAGCTAATATACAACACAGTAAAGGCTTAATACTAAACTACATTCAAAGTTAAATTCCACAGCAGGAGAAAGACTGGAAGGCACATGTTTTCTGTGCCAGATGTTAATTTTTCTAACAGCATGCTAACCTAAAGGCAATAAAAAGACAATTCCATAAACAGTATGTTGCTGCAAAGGCCTAAAATCTTTAAGATGTGAGATAATTCATTTTTGATTTTAATCAAGATTTGTCTTGAAATTCATTAGCAAAGAACAGAGGCCCATGCAAAACCACTGAACTAAAGAAAGTTGGTTTCTGATTGTTATTATTGATAGGTTTGGCAGACACAGTTATCCAAGGCCACTTACAGCAACACAATCCAATAGAAGAAATCCAACTACCTGAATGATAACAAGTCAAGCTTTGTAATGCCTTCTGGTCACACAACGAGCTGCTGCCAAACCACACTATAATACCACACATGAGCACACTGTCAATAACGCACTTGTAAAATGTAGTAAGGACAATTAAAGATAGACCAGTTGTTATCAACTGTCTGAGGAAGTAAAGGTGCTGTTGTGCCTCCTTTGTACATTAGCTTCAGTTATATGCTGTGACCACGGTAAATCATTAGTGATAAAGGTACCCTGGAACTTGAAGCTGCTAACCATCTCTACACCCACCCCATTGATGTGAACAGGGGTGTATTCACCACACTGCCTTTTAAAATCGATGACATTGCTGACATTGAGGGAGAGATTGTCAAAGCACCACTCCACCAGGCTCCTGCCCTCATCCCTGTAGGCTGTCTCATCATTACCGGTGATTTGGCCAATGATGGGTTATCAGCATATTTGTGGATGGAGTTGGAGCTGTGTCTTGCCACACAATCATCGGTAAACAAGGAAAACAGCAAGGGGCTAAGAACACAGCCCTGAGGGGCACCTACTGTATATTGATGAATCCTTATACGAAACTATAACAAACTGCATGCTGGGCATTTATTTTAATAATTATAATAATAATAATAATAATAATAATAAATTAGGCCTCACAGGGACTAATTCTTTCCCATTCCAAAATACCAGTGCGGATGTAGTGTGAATAGTATGTGAGTATAGTGAGTATGAAATGGTGCATTTTTATGTGCAATGTTTGCACAAACCTGTGTGGAAGACTGACAAGTTGCTCTGTATTTAAAATACCAAGGCATGTAAATCCTCATTGCTTTCTTTTACTTTGAGATTACAGCCCAATGTTTACAGAGTACACAAAGAGCTCAGGCAGCTGCTGGCATTTTGAAGAGACTGTATTCCGATCAAGCACATCGTCATTACATTGCAGATTTGTGATGTAAGATTCGCTTGATTGTTTTATACTTGGATAGACAGGGATTTTATAAAAGTTATAAAATTAATTTAAACATTATAGAATAAAATATACTGCAAATCATTAATACTATTGTAATAGTTACAGTAATTAACAATATTACAACTGTATTAACTTCTAGAAATGCACTGAAATAATTTGAATTATACAGTCTGATTTTAACATTTTGAAACCCTTAGGTGGAACTTCCAGTATTTATTAGCTCATAACCCCGTTGCCACTATTTTTACTTAGCCTTAAGGAGAACATGTAATTATGTCATGGTTTCTCCCTTCCAAAATTGCAAAAACTCAGAATATTTATTTCCTAACATTATTAGTATTCTTTCCTTTCATGTACAGGAGGAGCAGGTGTAGTTTTGAATTTAAATTAATTTTAAAATATGGGGAGATAAAAATAAATGAATTGGCAGAATAAATGCTTTAAAAAATATTTACATCTTCTCTCAGTAATCCAGTTCTAAGTAAGGAAAGCTACCTGTTTAAGCTTTTCTGTGATTTTTACCAAAAACTAAATAAAGGAAATGTATGCAATCTCTTCATGCAGTATGTGACAGTATTATCAATGAGCACCTTTGCCTGAGATCTATAAGGAATCTAATTTAACATGTTAACTGGTTGTTTATTTCAAATACGGGCAAACCTATCAATGACACTGAAGCCAATACATCTTAAACTCAGAAGTTACAATGTGGCTTTTCATATTACTTAACTCTTAATGTGTTTTTAACATGCCCCCAACATTTCAGTACCACTAGGATAAAGGATAATATTTCAATAATCATTTCTGTATTGCTTAAACTGTTAAAAACCAAATCTTGTTAATACCTAATCTTGAACTGTTAATTTACAATCCTGGCATCTGTTAATTTCACAATGCTGAAGCAACCAATCACCTACTGTATAAATAATTATGGAAGCACACTGCTGCCATCAAGGAAAAACAAACATACTGTACAGTATGTATCTCAATTATGTAAAACGTTTCTCATTATTACAAGATAGTACATTATCACTTACTTTATGTATATATGATAGCACAATTGTCACTCAATACCTATGATCATGATTATGATCATGATTGTGTTCACATTACCTAAAAATTGTAACTTTTTGTTGTGACTTAACCTCTGTTGATATTATGTTTGTGCACATTCTGCAGCAACCCAAAGTTCCAGCTTCTAGGTGCCGTCATTGCACAATGTAATAGGCTGTTCCTACACTCAGATGATCATTTGTATCTTGTGATCACAAGCTACAGTATTTTACCATCTCATAAGGTAGTTTTCTTGTAATTTTGAAATACAAATGAAATAATTTTCTATGATGGCAGCAATCTGTATCCAATAAATAATATTGTATCAAGAAAAAAACATTTGTTCTCCAAAATAAAAAAAATGTGAAAGGTAAACTTTAAAGGTCTCTTTGGGACATGAATATAGTTAATACCTAATATCAAAAGATGCATTTGGTAAGCTTGTGACTTGGATACTTATTAACAAGTGTAAGAGGACCCGGGGAAGGGTCATTTATAACCGGTATTTCCGGAACGAAACACTGAAAATACTCGATTTAGACCTGGGCAAGATGGCCGCCAAGGATAACCAGCTCACCCGCTGTTGGAAAAGGCATATGCAGCGAAACAAGGAGACACAGCTGAACTACATCAGGAAACAGAATATAAATGCCCCAGAAGTGGTGAGCCAGCGCGGAAGCCGATAAGGTGAATGCATTTTGGAGGAAGGAGAGGTTTAGGATTGTGCTGGAAAGAAATAAGGAATAACGGACTACGGTTTACGGTTTAGGACTACGATTTATGGATTACGACTTGGTCACGGTGCGGATTGGTGTGGACATACGGACTTGGAAATTTGGATTGTTTAAGGATACTGGAAACGGATTACAGATCGGAATTGGAAAACGTACGGACAAAGAACGGAGAAGATCAGTGTGGTGTGAGTAACATCCCTTTTACACCTGCTTTTCCCCCAGTGACACCACAATTGGTGGAGGATGCGGGCACTCGCTGCTCGGGTGTGAGAATTGAAGAAAGTCAGTTTTTTTGTATGTGGGTTTCGCTTTGCATGTGTGGAGAAAACAAACAATGGAACAGTTAATACAGCAATTGTCCCAGGCCACCCTCACCCAATTTCAGGCTTTAAAAGGACAGCAAGAAGCTACCCAAGTGCAACGGGAGGCAAATCAAATTCAAACCGAAACTAACCAACGAATTATAGAGGAGCAGAAGTTAGTGAGGGAAGAATTGCAAAGATTAGGGGAGGAAATCAGGCAGACCCCAGTAACAGGGAGAGACACCATTCAGGCTGAACAAATTGGGCTACAAAAGATGACAGAACTTGATTATGTGGAAGCTTATTTAACCACATTTAAAAGAACTGCATCTTGAAATGCATGGCCCAAGGAGCAATGGGCCGGGAGAGTAGCACCTTATTTAATTGGAGAAGCCCAAAAAGGCTATTATGATTTAAAAGAAGAAGATGCAGAGAATTATGAGACTCTGAAAAAGGAGATTTTGGCAAGACTAGGGGTAACAATGGCAATACGAGCGGTCCAGTTTCACAATTGGAGATACCAAATGGACAAGCCTACGAGGTCTCAGATGTTTGACCTGGTACATCTGGCAAAGAAATGGCTCCAGCCAGAAGAATTAAACCCAGGACAGGTAGTAGAAAGGGTGGTATTGGATCACTTCGTGAGGAGTCTGCCTGTTCATCTGAAAAGGAAAGTGAGTGATGGGGATCCCCAGACACTAAATCAGGCAGTGGACTTAGTGGACAGACACCATGCCACGGAGGCCTTGATTAGGGAGGAAAAAGGGGACTTTCGAAAAGAGGAGAGAAGAAGCCCCAAGAGTCTGGAAACTGAAATGAAGTATTGGCCGATAAAGTACAGTGATTATCGAGGGCCTACACAGTTTAAGAAACCCCTTCGGGAAAGGTCAGACTCAAGGCCCCGACCATGGAAAGAAACCCGACAATGTTTTAATTATCATGAAGAAGGGCATTTAGCCAGCCATTGCCCCTGCCTGTCCGAACCCATGCAGGTAGACCCAAGAGAAGAAGCCAAGTGTAACTATCCTACAGCACGGGTCCCAACCTGCGAGAAACCCCACCTTATGAAAATCGAGATAGGGGGAGAACCCGTCGAGGCCTTGTTGGACTCCGGCAGTACTGTGACCCTGGTGACCTCTACAATACTTCCCGAAGAACTGGAGATCCGGGGAACAGAGGGTATACCTATTACTTGCATTCACGGGGACACCAAGGTCTATCTGACGGTAGAAATTAGCATCTCTACGGAACAGGGGACATACCGTTCAACTGTTGGAGTGGTTGAGCAGTTGCCTTACACTGTGGTACTGAGACTGTCCCCACTTCCTCCAAATTTGGAACACTGTCCAGACAGCTAGGCGAAGACCATTTCCCTGTTCTGAAGGCCGGAGTGACGCCCCTAACGATGTCCCTGATGAGACGGACCCACAAGAAGGAGGAACTGAACTTGGAGATGAATTCATAAATATGGATTTACTGGACTTGGAGCCACCAGAACGCCGTGGTAAGTTTGGGACGGCCCAATTAGAAGATGGAAATTTGAGACATGCGTGGGGACATGTCAGGAAAATCGATGGGAAGTGGTGTACTGATCCTAGTACATTGAGTTACCCATATTTCATAATAAAAAATAATCTCCTCTATCAGGTGCAGCAGAATGGACAGGAAGAAGTGCAACAACTCCTGATTCCCCGGGCCTACCAGATGAAGCTCCTCAACTTGGCCCATAGCCACCTCCTGGGTGGAAACCTGGGGGTAAAGAAGACGTCCGAGAGACTACTCTCTAGGTTCTTTTGGCCAGGGATCTATAAGGCCATCGAGAAGTATTGTCGGGAATGCCTGGAGTGTCAGAAAACTGCTCCACAACCTTATTATAGAAACCCTTTGATTTTATTGAATAATAAAATCAATAAACCAATTATTGAAACCCCCTTTGGACGGATTGGGATGGATTTGGTGGGGCCCCTGATCAGAACCACCAAAGGTCACCAGTATATTTTAGTGATAGTGGACTATGTTACAAGGTACCCCGAAGCCATTCTGTTGAGAGCTGCCACCGCCAAAAACATAGCTAGGGAGCTAGTACAACTGTTCGCTAGAGTTGGAATACCTAAAGAGATCTTAACTGATCAAGGAACTCCTTTCATGTCTAAAGTCATGCGAGACTTATGTAAGCTACTGGGTATACATCAGATCCGAACCTCGGTCTATCACCCTCAAACCGACGGTCTAGTAGAACGTTTTAATAAGACCCTGAAAGGCATGCTGAGGAAGGCTATGCAAAAGGATGGGAAAAATTGGGATCAGCTGCTCCCGTATCTCATGTTCGCGGTTCGATAAGTACCACAGGCCTCAACCAGATTTTCCCCATTTGAATTATTATACTCTCGGAAACCACGGGATCTATTAGATGTGGTCAAAGAATTGTGGGAGCATCAACCTTCCCCTTTACAGACCATCATTGAGCATGTGGAACAGATGAGAGAAAGAATAAACATTATTGTTCCCACAGTGAAGGAAAACCTGGAGAAAGCCCAGGCTCAACAAAAACAAATTTATAATAGGGGAGCGGTTGCGAGGGAATTTCAGCCTGGGGACAAAGTACTGGTCTTAGTTCCAACCCGAGAGTGCAAATTCTTGGCATCCTGGCAGGGGCCTTATGAAGTGGTGGAAAAAGTGGGTCTGGTCAATTATAAGGTCAAGCAACATGACAGAAGATGGCAGCATCAAATCTACCACATTAATTTGTTGAAGAAATGGCATGGTACCGAAGTTCTTCTCACCCACTTCTCCCCTGACCCTTTGGAAGAAGAAACGGGTGCTGTAGCCATGGGAGACCTGGCTCCGGCTCAGAAACAGGAACTACAAGAATTCCTAACCCAAAACAAAGATGTTTTTTCCCGGACACCTGGTCGAACCCATCTTATACGACATAAGATTATCACGGAACCAGGGAAGAAGGTAAGACTACCCCCGTATCGAGTACCAGAAGCCAAAAGGAAATTGATTAAAGTAGAGGTGGAAAAGATGCTAGAAATGGGAATCGGGGAATCCCATAGCGAGTGGGCTAGCCCGATAGTTCTGATCCCCAAGCCGGATGGAACTATTCGATTTTGCAACAGTTTCAAAAGGTTAAATGAAATCTTGCTGTTTGATGCATACCCCATGCCCCGTATAGATGAACTAATTGAGTGATTAGGTAACACCCGATACATCAGCACCCTTGATCTTACGAAGGGATATTGGCAAGTTCCGCTGGCCGAAGAAGATAAAGCCAAAACCACTTTTGCCACAGCTGAGGGGCTATATCAGTATAGGGTCCTACTCTTCGGTTTGCATGGCACTCCCGCAATGTTTGAAAGATTAATGGACCAAATACTGAGACCATATCGTGATTTTGCAGCTGCCTACTTGGATGACGTCATGATCCACAGCATGACATGGGAACAACATCTACAACACCTGGAAGCAGTGACTGGAGCTTTGCAAGCAGCAGGATTAACAGCCAACCCAAATAAATGTTGTCTGGGGGCTCAGGAAGCCAATTATCTTGGTTATACGATCGGGAGAGGATTGATCATGCCCCATGATCAGAAGGTGCAGTTAATTAAAAACTGGCCCAAACCTTCTACAAAGATGCAAATCCGAACATTTTTGGGACTGGGGAGTTATTATCGACGTTTCATTCCAGGGTTTGCCTACATTGCCGCCCCTCTGCACGACTTAACAAAGACGAGTTGTCCGGAAAAAATAAAATGGACCGAATTGGAAGAGAGGGCCTTTCAAGACTTAAAAACAACTCTCTCTTCTCAACCCGTCTTATAAGTACTGGACTTTAATAAACCTTTCATGGTACAAACTTATGCTTCTGACACTGGAATTAGAGCCATACTCTCGCAAGAAATTGAAGGACTGGAGCATCCTATTTTATATATCAGTCGTAAGTTGAATCCTGCAGAAAAACACTATTCTACGATAGAGAAAGAATGTCTAGCAATAGAATGGGTCCTAGACTATTTTAGGTATTATTTATTGGGAAGACGATTTATATTGTACACAGATCATGTGCCATTAACATGGATGTTACAAAATATGGATAAAAATTATAGAATTACACGATGGGGTCTTAGTCTGCAAAGGTTTCAATTCCAAACGGTATATAGACCCGGAAGGAAACAAGGAAATGTAGATGCCCTCTCCTGAATGCACTGTTTATTTTCTTCTAGGATGGGGCTGATCTCAGGGGGAGGGAATGTAAGAGGACCCGGGGAAGGGTCATTTATAACTGGTATTTCGGAACAAAACACTGAAAATACTCGATATAGACCTGGGCAAGATGGCCGCCAAGGATAACCAGCTGACCTGCTGTTGGAAAAGGCCTATGCAGCGAAACAAGGAGACACAGCTGAACTACATCAGGAAACAGAATATAAATGCCCCAGAAGCGGTAAGCCAGAGCGGAAGCCGATTAGGTGAATGCGTTTTGGAGGAAGGATAGGTTTAGGATTGTGCTGGAAAGAAATAAGGAATGACGGACTACGGTTTACGGTTTACGACTACAACTTGGTTACGGTGCGGATTGGTGTGGACATACGGACTTGGAAATTTGGATTGTTTAAGGATACTGGAAACGGATTACAGATCGGAATTGGAAAACGTACGGACAAAGAACTGAGAAGATCAGTGTGGTGTGAGTAACATCCCTTTTACACCTGTTTTTCCCCTGGCGACACCACACAAAGTTTACCTTGGATATCCTCCTCAAACCAGGCATTTACTTATTTTCAAGTAAAGGTTGTAATGTGTGAAATGTCACACTAAGCTTGTTCGTTTGGCAACACTGACATTAATGATTTCCTATCTTACTTACTGCACTGTATATAAGCTGGGAAACTGCCTTTGTTACTTGGAGCTTCACTGTGCAGTTCTGCTGGTGGTGCTCCTGTATGCATACATAAAGACTCTTTTTCACTGATGAAACCTGAGTTGAGTCTCTGATTCAACATTTCTAAGATACTCCTCACTGCAACTACTCCAACCAAAATTGAATTATTTCCTGGAAAAAAACACTACTGTGATGCTGGGATCCAGTGGCCAATGTGTTACTTTCACTGCAGCACAGAATGCTATTTCTTCCCCTCGGCTACCTGCAGTGTGTCTATCCCTGCCTCTCAGCGCAACACTGACGATACCACAGTCATCCCACATTGGTGCCGACCTTAAAAATATACTCCTTATACCATGCCTGGATCCCACTCCACTGCCCCCTGATTCCCCAGGTTTGGCCAGATAAGCACTACTTAACACCTGCTCTGTGAACAATAAGGCTCTTCTCATACATGACATTATTACAAAAAAAAAAACTTGACATTCTGTGCTTAACTGAAACCTGGCACACACAAAATAATGGTCTCCTATTCAACCAACTAGTCTCTCTGGGGTAATGGTTGTTTTACCTCCCTCATCTTTCAGGCAGAGGTAGGGGCATTACTGTTATTTATAACCTTCTTTACATTTTAAGTTCTGTTACTGTACCTCTTCTCTCTTCTTTTAAGTGTCTTGTTTTAAATATCGCTGTTCCCCACTCAACCATCATTGCCATGGTGTATAGACCACCCAAACCTAAAGAAGCCTTTTTAGGTGAGTTTGCCGATTTACCTAAGTTTTTATGCCTCAGAATTAAGAGGATCCTTATTTTAGGGGACTTTAATATACATATTGCCTCACAGTCTTCCAGTTTAGCTAAGGATTTTCTAGCTCTGTTAGGATGCTTCAATATGACCCAGTTTGTTCTCAGCCCAACATATAACAAAGGACACACCCTTGATTTATTCATTGCAAACGACTTTTTTGTTTCACACAAAATTAGTTTATTTTGTTCAATTTGGCCTCTTTGTTCACTTAGCTATTCCATTCAATATGGAATTACCTGTTTCTAACATTTCCCCCTCATGCTCCGTAAGTTTTCGCAACTGGTGATCAGTTGATCGGATTAGGTTCACAAATTCTGTTCTATCCTCCTTATTTTGATTCTCTACCTCTGATCCTCTAGGGGTCAAAATACATTTGCTTCAAAGTACTCTTTTATCTACCCTTGACACCTTCGCTCCTCTAAAATCATCTCTTTCTCTTGCTCTGTCCCCTGGTACACCAACCATCTATGATCAATGAAGACAGTTTCCTGGAAACGTGAATGTAGGTGGTGTCTTTCTGAGCTAAACATATGTTATCAGGCTTGGAAACATTACTAGTATGAATACAAGGATACGATAGAGTCTGCTAGATCCAGCTACTTCTCTCACATTATTGAAAATAACCATAACAATCCCCGGCATCTTTTCTTCACCATCCACAGACTGCTAATCCTAACTGCCCCACCACATTATTTGCCTCATTGCAACTTTGCAACACAATTTTAGATTTCAGCTCCAAGGCTGACAACATCCAGCATCACATTCTCTCCACAATGTATGTCACTTCCACTCCTCCTCCCTACTTGCCTAGCTTTACTTCTGCCCTTTTCTCTAACTTCTTTCTTCTTGACTCTGCATCCATCAGTAAACTGGTTTTGCCAATGAAATCCACCACCTACCTATTAGATCCCTTGCCCACCACTTTATTTCAGTCCTGTCTCACTTTTCTCTGCAAATTGTCCTAAATATAATAAATTAATGATTGAGCACGACTGTTATACAAACATTCCTCAAACTGTTGCCATTACCTCCATGCCAAAAAAGCCAAACATGACTCTGGACAATCTAAACAATTTTCGCCTCATCTCCAAGTTACCCTTTCTTGCAAAAAATCTAGAATGTGCTGTTACAATTCAGTTAAATAACCACCTCATTGCAAATAACCTTTTCGAACCCCTCCAAACTGACTTCCGATGGCTTCACAGCACATAAACTGCCCTGGTCAAAGTCATTAACGATCTTCTAATAGCTTCTGATTCTGGTTCTTTTTCTATCCCCAGTCTGCTTGATCTGAATAATCTGATCTTGTTCAGATCAAGTGTTGCTTTCAACACTGTTAATCATGATATCTTACTTTCTCATCTTGAGACTGTGTTTGGAGTTCCTGACACTGCTCTCAAAGGTTCAGGTCTCTCTGATTGCTCTCACTTTGTCTCTTTCGGTGGATTTAGATCTAAAACTGGACTTGTTAAGTCTAGTATTCCTCAGGTCTCAATACTGGGCCCCCAAATTTTCAGCATTTATACAGTATGTCTCCACATGGTCAGCTTTTAAGATCACATGGCCTCAACTATCATCTCTGTGCTGACGATACTCAAATCTACTGTACATCCATACCAAACCTGACACTGATGTGGTTGTCTCTATTTTTGCTAATTGTATCTCCGACATAAAAACAAGGATGACTCAAAATTTCCTTCATCTAAACTGTGACAAGACTGAAGTCATACCTATTGGCACCCCCCATCAACTTTCTAATGCCAATGCTGTAACCGTTTCTGTGAATGGTACTGTACATGAACTTGAAATTGAAAAACTTAGGGGTGATATTTGATTCAGGCTTGACATTCAATCCACATGTGCAACATATGTCAAAGATGTCAAAACCTCTTTTTTCACCTCAGAAATATCGATAGACTATGTCTATTGCGACCCATTATGCCTTCTTCCAAATCTTTTTCTAGATCTCTTCGTCATACCTTCTCTTCCTCCCTGGGCCACTTGCCCGCTTCTCTCACTAAACCAGCATTCCGTCTCTTCACAGCTATCTGTTCCAAAACCAGGCTTTCTAACCACCTTCTATTGCTTTACAGATGTCATCGTCAAAATATCATTCCTAAAGGATTTTGCCTGAAATTTAATATCTTTTCTTTTGACTCTGATACCACCCAGAGTAACACTCAGAGACTTCTAAAACAATTTTCTAGGAAACTAATGCTTTCTACCATTTTCTCCCTCAAAAAACAGATTATCCTTTCCGACAACAACATTAAAGAGGCAAGGAATTTCTACAGCTGACGAATCCACATCATCTTCCTTTTATAACTAACCTCATTAGATCTCTCAACCAGTTTCTCACTACAGAGAAGGATAAAAAACTCAGTCATCTTCTACAGAAGAAAACCATCAACACCCCTAACACCTTCACCAATCCTAACACTGTTGTCACTATACCTTCTGACCTTTCCCTTTCACAGGATGAGCGATCCCTCCTCAGCAAAGGCCTCAGTTTTGTACCAGTTCCCAGGAAGCTGGACATCCCCCAAACCAATGTTGACCTTAACCGCTTTTACCGCAGGATCCGTCTCAGAGCACATTTTGCTGACGATTCCTCTTCACAGGCAGCTGAGAACAATCCAGTTATTGATGTCATTAACAATATTAATCCAAAACAGAGCTGTTGGACTCCTCTGGCCCTCTGGCCATTTTCCACCAGTCGATTATTTTATTAACCAATGCACCAATCAAGCTCCCAAGACACTCTCTATACCCAGTAAACACAGGTCCAACCTCACCCAAGGAGAAATTCAGGGGCTCCTGTCTCTCCACAGCAGAGATGATATCGTCATCAAACCAGCAGACAAAGGAGGCACTGTTGTGGTGTGGCGTAAGGACCTATATATCTTTGAAGCCTCTAGACAACTAACTGACACTTCTGCCTACCTTCTTCTCCAACATGACCCTACCACTGACTACCAAAAGGAAGTGGTATCCACCATCTCCCTTCTTATCAGCAGTAAGGAGCTCCCCCAGGAGGCGAACTGGCTCATCATTTAACATCTGCCGGTATCTCAATTTTATATCCTCCCCAAAATCCACAAACCGGACACCCCTGGACATCCCATCGTATCAGCATGCAACTGACTACTTACATCTTGGCCTTTCTCGACAGCCTCATGAGACCGCTGGTTGAACATCTTTCCTCATACATCAAGGACACCAACCACATGGTCCAACTTTTTAATGATTTCCAATTTCAGGACCCAGAATGCTACATTTTTACCATGGACATCACATCTCTTTACACTGTCATTCCCCATAATGACAGCCTTGCAGCCCTCAAACCCATGCTGGACAAACTCACACAGTGCTTGATCCACCCACCCACACCCTGGTACGCCTTGCAGAATTGGTTCTCACACTGAATGCATTCTTATTCAATAACCTTTTTTACCAACAGGTGAGTGGAGTTACCATGGGCACCAGAATGGGACCCAGCTATACCAGTATTTTTGTCTGGGTAGAAGAACGCTTCTTCGCTCCCTACACTGGCTATGTCCCTGACCTCTACAAGCGATACATTGATAACTTCTCCATTAACTACCCCCGACTCTCTACTTCGGTCTATTTCAAACCCATGGATTCACACAGTGATCTCCTGTATAGCTCATTTCACCCCAAACACACTAAAAACTATCCCTTTTTCACAGTTCCTTAGGCTAGGACAATTATGCAGCGACGACACCGATTTCCAGAACCAAGCCCTCAAAATGTACTCCTTTTTCATCAACAGAGCATACCCTAGCAGTGTTATTGACAGGGCCCTTGCCCAAGCCAGAAACACCCCTCGGACCATCAACTCAATCAGGAACCCCCGCCATAACAACTGCATTCCTTTGGTGCTTCCCTACCACCCCAACACACTTCCTGTCCCCACGACTATTAACAACAACTTTTCCATCCTACAGGATGATCCCTCCATTGGGGCCCTCTTTTCTGATCGCCCCATCATCTCATATAATCGACCACCTAATCTGCGTAACCTACTTGTTCACAGCTCCCTTGACCGCCCTCAGCAACCATCCACCTCAGGGACTTTCCCTTGCAACAGAGCTCGCTGTATCACCTGCAAGTACACATCTAACACCACACTCCTGTTTCTCATTTCACCTCTGTCGGCCATGAACACTCTAATCTCTCCGTCTGTGTTCTCAAAGACGGTTTTCTGAACTCATACATCAGAAAGACTACAGAAACCAAAATTATCATGTAGCTAGGACCACACCTTCCCCCTTCTCTTAATGACAGACTACTTTTCTTCTAAATTCTCTCTATTCATTGTAGGTTTCATTTCACACTTCTCTTCATCTATCCTGACTTCACACCTCCTGATTGGCCTCTCCTTCTGTCCCCTGATCCCGCCACTTGCTCCTCCTCTCTCCCAGCTTTTGTTCTCCAGCTACATTACCTTTGCATACTGCCCTGTCTTTCTCACACCTGAAGAAGGCTCCATGGCCGAAACATTGTGTTTTCTTTCTTCTCTTTTCAGCATGGAATAAACATATTACTTATTCCTTTGTAGCCTATGCATGCTAACGCAGCTACCCACCTGAGCTACTACGTCTATTGTTATCACTAACTGTGGCTAAAAAGCTGATCGACATATTTGTCTTCTCCGGAACTGACTACTGTAACGCTCTACTCGCCGGGACACATTAAAAAAACTTCAGTATATCCAAAATTCGGCAGCCAGAATCCTGACCAAGTCTATTGCAAGCGATCACGTTACTCCTATCCTGCACTGGCTTCCTGTTAAGTTTCATGTTGACTTCAAAATCCTCATGCTCACCTATAAGGCTCTGCATGGCTTGGCACCTCAGTATCTGTCTGAGCTATTACCATCTTACTCCCCACCTCGCAACCTTCGCTCTTCTAATTTTGGTCTCCTGTATGTCCCCCAAGCCAGTCTACACTCTATGGGTGACAAGGCCTTCTCCTGTGATGCCCCAAAGTTCTGGAACTCTATCCCCAAGGATTTCAGTCTCCTTCTCTAAACTCCTTCAAATCTAAACCTTCTTTAGAAGAGCCTTTACTTAACTGGTTCTGTTTGTTACCCCTCTGCTCCTACTGTATTCAGAACCTCCATCTACTATCTCCTCTTATTGTGTATTTGTCACAAGAGCTGGTTCTGACTCCCGTGTAGTGCATAGTTAAAGACCCTATGTGTGACGGTATAATCTGGAGGGTCTGGAGAAGGACATCAGGGGAAGATACAGCAGAGTTAGGACGGGTTGACAGACAGGGGGAAGGCGACCAAGTCCAAACGAATCCAAAAAGGGTTATCAGGGCGCAATCCGTAATCCAAAGGCCGGGAGATCCATCCAAGAAGAAAACACTTCAAATCCCCGGGAAGGGGAACCCAGACCAGGAACAAAAAGAACTAAAACGTATAATGGAACCAGGCACTCTGAGCAATTTACTCAGGAGGTCAGGACACCGGGGTGAAGCCTATGCCGTCGGCCCACTACTGGACCCATTGGTAGGTGAACTTCCAGGCGTCCGTCTTCCAATGTTGAGCCAGGAACTGTGGAGACTCTAAGCTTTTAACCAAAATACAAACAAGACACACCAGGAAATAATCTAAACTAATCATTACAGAAAAGGGTGGGAGTGCCCTCTAGTGAAGGGATGTGGAACATAAGAGAATTCTCATTGTGCATGTCTTGTATATTTTTTATTGTTGTTGTCATTCTGTAAAGCTCTTTGAGAAGCCACCTTTAAAGGATCTATATAAAATAAAGCTTATTATTATTAAAATACTTTATTGGCAATTTATTTATTTTTTTTTGCTTGTCTTGGGCTGGACTGCTGTAACACATCAATTTCCCTTCGGGATCAATAAAGTCTTATCTATCTATCTTATGCAGCAAACAGTGTAACATACTGTTTAACATATATAGGAATAAACAAAAACAGCAGATGGACAATAAAATGATTATGATAATAATATTGTAAGGACTCTGTCCTATACTACAAAATAATAATTAGATCATTAGATATTTAAGAAAGTATTAGATGTTTAAATACATGTACATTTGTTGAGGGGACTGTATGCAGTAGAGATCATAGTGGTAAAACTTAATTACATTAACTGTTTGCAAGCCTGATGGCCACTGGAACAAAGCTAAATTGTCTTTTGTTGGTCTAGCATTGTGGACAGTGAAAGTATCTTCATGGAGGTAAACATTCAAAAGACTTCAGTTATGGCATAGACCTTTCTCAGGATCTCATGGACATACTGTAAAGCTGTGCCAGGGGTCTTAAAGGCTCACCAATGATTTTATTACTCACTTTTAATAATTTGCTATCTTTATGGCTCTTCAATCTTCAATCTTCTTCTCTATGCTTTTGGGTTTGCAGAAAAATAAATTAATTGCTTTGCATTGAAATGAAAAGGGTTCCTGAATAATGCAGTGCCTGTTATAATCTGCAGATGGACAGACTGCAATTAGAGACTGTGTAGCATATGAAAGTGTGTCTATGCACGAACAACAGCAAAATGAACCAACAGCAGTTAAAAAATATTTAAATACATGTTATTTGAAAAATAATTTTAAGTTTAAACACAAGAACATTACACATGTGTAGCTCTGATCCAGCACAAAAGATTTTATCAATATTTCTTGAAAAGTCTCAGTTCCTGGTCCGCACGGTCAATTTCTTTATGCCCAAAAGCGAGCCTCCTATGTGATTTTGAGGTTTTGAAGCTATTGAAGGTCCTAGGGGATTATCACAGTAATGGGCTCAAAGACTTAATGAGCCCCCATAAACCATCCCCTTCTGTTTTGTTCAAGTAACCCATTCTAGGACGCAAAAATATTTAAAAATGAGGTGTGACTTTTTTTTTAGACAAAGAGAATAGATACCAATGTGATTTGACATCTAAGCTTTATCTTCTGGATGTTATCTAGAAAAATAATTTACATTTAGCTATAATCAGATTAAATACAAAGGCATCCCTTTACCTCATATCTGAAATCTTTGTTGGCAAGCTTTAAAGTAACCAGATGTTTTGTAACTCATTGCCCAGTAATTGTATTGCAATGTTGGAAGTGTGTCAATCTTTTTGGCCTACAATCTGTTCCTCAGGCATGCATCCAAGGTGATTTCTGAAATCTTTTAATGTTGTAAACCACGGTACCTCTGGTAAAATTCTTGCATTTAGAGAAATTTAACAACATGCTTTACTTACCAAAGCAAGTTATACGTTTTTATGTCCCTTAAAAGTCAGTAATAGACTAAGGGCATGTTTCTCTCATTTAAATGATGCGAATCCATTTTTGATAAGATGAGAGGTCGTAATTGATTTAGGAGAGACATGTTTAAAGAATTTCATTATCCAGTCAAATGAACAGCACTATTATCTAAACATGCCTCTCAGCAGAAACATCAGTGGCAGAGTCTTTGTGTAAAGGCATTCTTTAGTCTGTCAAGATTCCTCAATATACACTTCTCACAACTCATGCTTAACATTCTTTTTTCCTTCTGGTGACCCAACCACAGCACAAATGGCTCAAGTATGAGTTAAGGCATCTCTTCTGCTTAATATTAGAATAACGTTTCCCAGTGATGACATAAATGTCAGTCCTGTTCAGTCATTTTGCATTTTTGCACTTTTGGTTAGCATGTTTGATCATGGCCATGCAATGTCGCCATCAGGTGAACCTTTTCAGTGGAAAAGCTCAGACAAACCTTGGTATTAAAGAGTTGGCCACTGGTCATGCCTCTTGGAATTAAAAAATGTCACCGTTTTTGACCACTGCAAGAGTTCTAAGCGAAACAGACAAACAAGTAACAGAGTTGAGATGCCTGAGATATTTGCTGAAACCTCAATGTTTGGAGTAAAATCTTATGTTGTTTATCTATTGTTATAATTGTACAATATTTTCATTTAACAGTATGCAGACAAGTGTGTCATGCTGAAATCACAGAAAGATCTCATGCAATTATAATTTGTAAGACTTCTTAATACACCGTTAAACAAGTAATTGAATGTATAATTTAATACTTATATCTAAATGATGTAAAAAAGCATAGGGTTTGATAGTCAATTTTATTATTACAGTCCACATACTGTACACTGCTGTGGAAATGTCTTATACATTTTAGGTTGTTCTATTTTTTTTCACAGTGTCATTCCTTATTTAAGCAGAAACAAGTCTATTTAGATCTTCTTCTGATAATTCATCCATTAACAGTTAATCATGATAAGTCTGTATTTAATAGTAGAAAACAGTCTTCAAGCTGTATGGATGTGTTTTCAGAGGAGCCACTGATGTTAATGGCAAAGAGCACCTGTCAAAAAGCTAGTCACATTTGATTGGTACTGTAGATGTAGTGGATCAGCTGCTACAATAGTTCACATTGGCTGCTCATGTACTGTATACATGTAGGTTATCTGATCAATATCTTAAAGATTGATAAACAGCAAGCTTTGTATCTTCTCAGCCAAACTAGGAGTTTAGAGTTATTAACAACTACAGTTACACCATTAAAACTGTTATAATAGTAGAAAACACTAGGGGAGACATGGAGTAAAATGTTAACACCCCTGGAAATATTGTAATTACAGATTATGTCTTAATATTTCTTTTACATTTCTTAAAAGACTTTTATACTGCAATGTATAAATGGATAGGTAATTTAACTGCACTGACTTTACTGGAAAGAAACATGCCTTTTTCAATATTTTAAACAAATGTACTGTATACCAATACATGCGAACATACTGTAACTGCATATTTATTAATAATAATAAATTAATACAAATGGATTAGTCTGCACAAACACAAAGCACATTTTCATCTAAAATACAGTATTTCAGTATTTTTCTTTCTATGAGACACTGTCTGATTACAGCTCATTTTGTGGACATATTATTGCATGCTCGAACACCACAGGCAAAGATAAAGTGATCCAGAGAAATCTTGTAGTCACACATTGGTATTTTTATAACTTTTGGCAATGTCTTTTGACAATTCCCTTACAAGCCAAGCAAATGTCTAACAGCCTAGTTTTCTTACTGCTGCCAATTTAGTACCAGCAGTTCATTTTTTGGCAAAATATATGATTATTCAAACAAACAATAACAGCTGATCATGTGACATCTTAGCCAACGGCTCAGACCCAACTGTGCAATTTTCTGATCGTATGAAAGGGTGAAAGGCAATGCTATGTATGGCAGTATGGCAGTACCTAATCCATTAGGTTTAACAATCAAAAGTTGAATTTCTCTTGATATTTAGTGTAGTTGCAATGTAATCTGACATTGTTGATAAAAACATCTGGTGAGTCTACCAGAAGGAGAGATCCACTGGTTTGATGAAATTTCTGATAGGCTCTGTCTGTATTAGTGGGTTCATACAAGCATTTTTAGGAAAAATATTTAGCAAATACTTTATACAGTACGTAGGGCAGAAACTCAGGGAACCATTGACATTTTTCTTCTGAAAATGTTACATTTGTTCTATGTTTGTGAAATTACATATAAAAATGTACAAGGTATGATATACAGTATGAATTTAAATTGGACAGCCCTCCATTGGATTTTACATTTAATCAACAAAGAGTGAATGAAAGTTTGCTGAGAAATCCAGATACTGTAGGTCCTTAAATAAGTTTAAAACCAATAATATTAGATTCAGGTATTGTAATACGTACTGTTTCAGGTTGAAATACAATTCAATTGCTATTCTGTATCCAACCTGCAGACACAAGTCCTACAGTATATCTTAATAACTTAATTCACTAGGTCATGTAATTAGATTAACCTCATTTATAAAATTTCACAAGGGGAATCATTGGTCAAATGACAAAGATTGACAAGCAATTATTATCACACAATGAATGATTAATGATTAAAATATAATGATAAAACATTATCATCAAATATTCTGTGACAAAATGTATTTTTTCTATTTTTTCTACTTTGTTTGTAGCTCACAGCTGCTTTTTAATATCATTTATCATCTTGTATCATATTGCGGTACATTTTATTAGTCCATTTCAGCTTGCATATTTGTTTAAGGTCAATCAGATTAGATATGCTTTACACACAGTTTTTTGGCAAGTATTTTTTTTTAAATCAACTCAAATTGTAGGATTTAAATCTAGTGCCTAAGATAACACTTTTATCTTGCTCTTTTTTAAGATGTGTAAAGTTAACTTTGTAGTGTGCCGTGGTTTACTATCATGTTAAAAAGAGTTTCTTTTAATGAGGTTATGGACAGATGTTAACTTTGCTGCTTTCTGTATCTTTTGATAGCTGGCTGGGATAATTTGGTTTTGTAACACACAAATGTCACCAGTCCTGAGCTGCAAAGATATCCCTACATCTTAACAAAACCTCTTCAGTGTTCAACTTTAGATGTTGTATTTACCATTGAAATTACTTGCTGTAAAACAGAATGTTGTTTCTTTGGGGGGGAATTGATCTATTTCTTTTTTATCATTACAACTACTCAGTGTTGTACATCTGAACACATATGGTTAGTTTTCCTCCTGGATCTCTTTCCATAGATAAAAATGGCTTCTTCTTTTTCCTGTGTCCAGATTTGAAAAGTCTTTGTAAAATTATTTAGAAACACTGATATTTTGGAACCTTTCAAAAAACCTCAACTTTAAAAAAAATATTTCTGTTTGCAGTAAAGACAATTCGGACATGCAGTTCTCAGAATAATTTTGGTCAAGTTACAGTAGGTGTTTTTATTCTTTTTATATACTTCCTACTGCTGTTTTAAGGTTCCTATCAGGATTTGATTACCTTGAATAAAACAGGACATGATTTTGATAGGAATTTATGTGTTTGCATTGTTTGGGCACTTCCTAACTACAGCTTAGAGTACCTATCTTAAGGAAGTAATGTAGCTATGATGACGTCAATAAAGAAAAAAACACATTAACTCCCAGTATTGTTATTGCTATACTGTATGTGTAAATATACTGTAGCATATAACAATCTGCTGATGAGGAATAAATTCATGTTACTACACAAGGTGCTCCCCACATGTCTGGATGGTGCCCGGGCTGCGCACCATCTGAGTTGAATGCTGCATCGCCACCATGTATCCAAGAGGTACATCGTGGTTATAGCTATCGTTTAGGAGGATTTTGCTGGTCTACAGAGATCTGCATGGAGTACTGACATACAGAAGACATGATAGATGGATTAATACCCCCATTCATTTATTTCCTTTTTTTTAAATTATATAATGTTAGCATGCCCAAAGGGGTTGGGCAGCCAGTTGACCTTGGACCCCTAGAGGTTTCTTTTCTCCTTACTAAGGAGCTTTTGGTTCCTCTCCTCCGTTGTCTTCTGGTCTTCTGTTCTGTATTCACAAAATGTATGGTTACTTGCATTGTTAAGCACCTTGGGGCAACCTTGTTGTGAAAAGCACTATATAAAAAATAAATTGAATTGAATTAAATTATAATGGAGTATGTGATAGTGAAAAGGGCTCTGGACTTAAGCTAGAAGGTTGCAGGTTTACATCCAAGGTAGACCAGTTGTACCTTTCAGCAAAGTACATCACATCGACTGCCTCAGTAATATGCCCAACTGCACACAGAGGTACAAGAGAAGAAGTCATTGTGAATAGAAGAACCAGCAAAATAAATTGCTAATGATGTTCAAAGCAGTAAAATGCATGGTAATTTTGTGCAGCACCCGGAGGAAAGCGTTAACATGGACAATGACAATACTGTCATCGATATTTCTATCAGCAATGCATGCATGACTTCAGTTCTGGAGGTCACTGGTAAATGTACTACCATGAGCAGTTGTCCCATTTTTATGTAAGTCACATTTCAATGCTCTGTAGTACAGTTTTCTCAATACAGTTGTTTTAAATTAATAGGCTAACTAACTTTCTAAGTACCCTGTGTGTGAGAAAGGGGTGTTCATATAAATCATAGGAACAGGGGTGTTTTCCCATCCTTATCCAAGTTGTAATGATTGATTATTCTGTCTCTGCTCTTATTGGTCTCCTCTACCTTGTGTGAATAAGTTCCTGATACCTACTCTACTGGTAAAGATATTCCCATCTCAAGTACCAGCTAGATCAATATTATTTCTCAATACCTATTCATTCTAATGAAAATGTTAATAAGTATATCATGAATCTTATGATAATTCTCTATTGTTATCAGCATGCTGCAGGCTCAATGGCCCACCTCTGTCACAAGTTGTCAGCATATTGCCTATCATGCTTGTCACTGGCAAAGCTACCTTATCTCCCCTATGCATTTACCTCTGTTGGAGATTTTACCATGATCAGGATTACATTTTTGTGCAATCTGGGGTTCAGAGCTTTCAATTTTTCTAACCAGCAGTTTCATTTTCACCCACTTCCTGTTCTGATGTATTTTTTTGGTAGCTGATAATGGTTTTAATTTCACACATTTACATTGGTGGTTGTTCTGAAATTATCTTTCCTCCGTGAAAAAAAAATATATATTTGCAGTATTAACATTCCCCCCCTCCACACACACACAATATTGTAGCTTAAATGTAGTTTTGTTACAGAGGTGTTTGAAACATATTATATGTATGTAGTGTTATACAGTAAGTGTTTTTTAACTATTATTTGTTTGATGGTGTCAAACAAATCTAATACTGGTGTCCGATACTCCTTTTTAAATTCTTATGTATCTGTACATGATGACATTTTAATAATTTTAATGCAACTCAGATTTATTCTTATTAAATAATTTATTATTACAGAAATGTAATAGCTTTAACTACTTCATTATTAAACCCAATACCTTTAGCGCAGTAAGATACTGCTTTATTTTGATAAACTCATATTCTTACTTGATAAGACATGCTTTTGTCACAGAGTGAAAAAAATGGGTGTGGGACAACAGGTGTTAGGAACCATATTGACTTTAAGTTTGTATAGACATGTGGCCAATGTCTCCCTAAGGCTGATGTGTCTCTTCTTCTCCTTGGAGCTTCCCAGTGGTCAAACGTCCTCCTTGTGCAGACACTCGTTCATTATCACACAGTTCAGAGGTGACGTAAGATTGCAAGATATGTAGGTCTAACTGGTCCACACACTGAGGGAGGCTCTGGAACAGAATACACATTCGTGCAGCCAGCTGATCAACGAGCCTTGAGCAGTTAGCTCTGCCCACGCTCAAGACACCACAGGGTTGCTTCCACCCCCCAAAGAACACATCCTGAGCCCTGGTTAGAGGGACTTCAAAAACACCAGTGATGAGAACTCAAAGAGCACATAGAGACAGAGAAACCTGGAGGAAACAGTTTGCACTGTAGGGGGTTTTGTGCATTTACTGGGACAATTATTAATTCCAGCAGTAAGTCACAAAATGATTATTTGATGGCTATTAGAAAACCGACCTTGCGGAATAACTCGGCAACACAACGCACACACACGGATACTAATACATGACAATACATTTATTAATATATAAAATGTGCATATAAACTTAACAGATCTTGTGAGGGTTAGCAGATACAAAAGGTATACAGTATATTCAATCACGAAAAGTTACAAACCAAGAGAGACATGCATTCAGTATACCATTTCATTCATACCGTTTCGTTAATGAGCTTTGATTACAACTTCTACACTAGATACTCAAACTCATAGGAATTAAATTGATTTCAACTGGGGTTGAGGTAACAATTGAATTCTCGAGCTGTAATGCAGAATGTTGAATACTCATCCAATCTACTGTATGTGGATTCAGAGTTTATTTGCTGTGGCAGAATTAGGCATGCTGGGTCACCGACTGGGGGGTGGTTTCAGGAGAATAATGCTGCTGGACTTTTCTTTTTTGGACACTGGTTTTGGTAATTGAGGTCCACAGAGTTCTTGTGCTGGTCTGGAATGTTTTCTGTGAATAAGTGCCTCTGGTGCATCAGATGTATTATGTGTTCTGTTGAGTAGGTCACAATAGATACTATAATTGCTAGGTATTAAGAAGGGTGAGATCTGTCTAGTCTGTGGGTGCACTGGTTGTTCTGGGACATGAAAAGAAGCACCCTTAAAATTGGTAGGTGTCATAGTCAGCTACAAAGCTAACTTTTAAAAATAGTCCCTGCATTTAGAGGTTACCATCATTGACAATTTATTGTTAAAACATTATGGAATTATGCAGTTAAACAGACTACCTTAATTAGTTAAGATATTGATCATTGTTAGTGTTATAGTCACAGACTTTCTTGGTCTATTAATTGTGTTGTAATTACAGGTATAACTTGGTCATGTCGTTAGAACACAGTAGTTAATTTCCTATGATTTTAAAATATCTCCTTTCTGTATATTTGAGAAGATTATATTTTCTTTAAAAAGTGTGTAATGCTACAGTATTACAGTGAAATGTGTAACAATAACCAGCAGGTTTCCTTTGGCACAAGACCAATCTCCAGTAATGTGAAAATAAGTTTTTATATAGTGAGAGAAAAAGAAAATAAAAAAAAATCTTAGTGAACTTTCCTATGCAATCTCTTCTGGTATTTCACATTAATAAGGATAAATTAAAAAATAAATGAAAGAGTGAATGCAGACATTTTATGCAAAGACATGAATGATATAACCCTTGTTCTGATAAATTTCTTAACTTACTAAATATTGTCCTATGCCTGGAAAATGTCCAGACCAGTACAAGAAGCTAGGAGGAATAGCATTGCCTTAAAACATATATCATTGGAAGTGAACACCTTTGTCTTGGAGAGTTAAAGAACTAGCCAAGCTTTAAATGGTGATGAATGGACTGTGTGCACTGGCTCCAGGCCCACAGTGCTTAACTATAGCTAACGTAGTTTTATGCTTTAACACATACTATTAAAAGACCATTTAAAAAGGCAAAGAGCTTCTGTTGAGACAAAATAATAATACATTGGCATTAATTCTGTAACCTCTGACTTTTAGCAAAGGCGATGTCACTCATCACTGAATCCCAATGCCCTTTCATTATAATTCTGCCAACTAGTATTATAAAGCTACAATCAAGAAAATAATGCTCTTTACATATGAATATGCAGTAATGCTCAATGAATAATAATGATCTACAGTTGATCAGTACTAGCATATTGTATTGAAAGGAGACAGGAGAAGCAGGGCATGATTACTGGAGTTCAGCATGCACAATTATGAACTGCTGAAAGATGCACATCACACATTTAATCAAGAGTGGAGGCCCTTTCAGTTAGAGCAATCTATCATCAAATAGACATGGAATGTGATGGATGAAGGGACTCAGGAGAGGCTGATTCTCACAGTCACACCAAGCTGCAGAGGTAAGGCATCTGTGAAACAGAGCTGCATTTTACCCTAGAGAATCATACAGAAATTAAACAGCAGACACACTATTCAGAATTAACAAGGGATACGTTGAGTGGTGGTAAGGATTCATAATTGTAGCAGAAATGTAATTATATGGGGGCAAGATGAGATATAGGCATGTTACAGGTTACAGCCTACTCTTTCACACACCTTGCACAACACATAGTGCTTTCATTTTTAATTCAGCATCACTGTCCAGTTATGTACCTAATTGACAGATAGGTTTTAGGAGATATTTATAAGATATACAGGTACTGTATGTGGGTTGATAGCCTGATACTGATATGCATATGTACACTGTGACAGAATGCTCTGTCCCCTGCTCACTGAAGCACACCCACACACAACTACATACACTTCACCACTAGGCTCTTATTTTAAATATACAAACATTTAATTTATCTCATTAACTTTTACTGCTTTGTAACTAGAAATTCCTTTCATGGGCGCACACATTAATCATTTTGTTCAGGTGGATAGCTGCGTCAGCATGCGAAGTCTGCAAAGGAACAAGTAATAGGTTTATTGCATGCTAAAAACACAACATTTTTGGCTGTGAAGCCTTCTTCGGGTGTGAGAAAGACAGGGCAGACGGCAAAGATTAAATAGCACAGAAGAAAAAAAGCTTGGAGAGGGGAGGAGGCAAGAGGGGCAGAGAGGCCACTCAGGAAGTGCAAAGTGGAGAAGGGTGAAGAAAGGTGGAAAGTCAAAACCTGCATGAGAATAGAGAAGATTTCACATCGGTCTTTGACTTTTCCCTCTTTCCTGTGCTGTCTGCAATGCCATCCATTGCCAGCTGCTCAGTGTTACAGTGCCTTCCCCTTGCTCTTCAGTCTATTGCATCTGCTCTCTCTTCTCTAGCACTCCTAAGGTGGAACCAGCTTCCTGAAGCCTTTGAAACTGCACAGTTTTTTTAACATCTTCTTCAAATCTCATATTTTTCAGAACGCACCTTCCTACACTCTATCTTGAAACCTACAATTCTTCGTGGGTACAGGGCTGCTTGAAATCTACAACCTGTAGGCAGAATTTCACTGCTTAATTGCACACCTCTTAAATATCAAGTAGAGGGTCTCAGATTGTACAGTATGTGCTCAAGTATTGACTGCACTTTATCTTTCTAAATTTCACTATCTTCCTGATTTAAACACATAGCTCCCTTTTAAAGTAAGCATATTAAATTCCCATTTGCAAATTCAGTTAAAGGTTTAATTATAGTTTTATATGTTAAATACAGTTTGTATCAAAATAACAATAGAATTGGATGGAAATTCATAAAATGAATAGATGATATCAAAACATGCACAATAACATAAGCATAAAATGTTTTAAACTGTCTTGTTTCAATAAAGAAAGAAAGGAAACAATAGCAATTTCAAAGGGAAATGAACACACAAATCACGGTTAATCAACACAGCCTATGACAGAGTACAATATGACCTATTTATGATAAGAAATTCTACAATTACTGTATTATATATAACCATTCAGTTTGGTAGGTCACAAATTCTGTGATATAAAGAAATAGCTTCCTTTTAAAGTCAGCATATACAGTAATTAATTTTTGTATGCAAACCCAATTTAATGCTTCTTTACTAAAAGTGCCCATCATAGGACTAAATAAATACAAAAACAATATCCTCCAAAGTCCCTGTGACAATTGACATTGCTATTTGTTTCTGATAATACACATCTAGAAAGAAAAATAAAAAGAAAGCCACAAAATCAGTCTTGTTGGTTTATTATTACTATCCATTTTTTATCTGAATAACTGAACAGAATTGGAAGGAAATTCTTAAGAAGGATAGATGAAGTCAAAGTATACACAATGCATCAAAGTCAGTTTAATAATAATAATAATTGCTTACACTTATATAGCACTTTTCTGGACACTCCACTCAAAGCGCTTTACAGGTAATGGGGACTCCCCTCCACCACCAGTGTGCAGCATCCACCTGGATGATGCGACGGCAGCCATAGTGCACCAGAATGCTCACCACACATCAGCTATTAGTGGGGAGGAGAACAGAGTAATGAAGCCAGCTCATAGAGGGGGAATTATTAGGAGGCCATGATTGGTAAGGGCCAATGGGAAATTTGGCCAGGACACCGGGGTTACACCCCTACTCTTTTCGAGAAACGCCCTGGGATATTTTAATGACCACAGAGAGTCAGGACCTCGGTTTTACTAACACCTAACACTCTAACACCTCTTCCAGCAGCAACCCGCTTAGCTTCAGTGGGCTGCCAGTTGTGAGTTGCAGGGTGATATGGCAGGGTGCAGGGTGATATGGTGATAGTTTAAATGAAACTATACAATAAGTATAAAATGAAAGTTTTGTTTCAGGTAAGTATTTGGCGGCATGGTGGTGCAATTGCTAGCATTGCTGTCTCACAGAGCTAGGACTGTGTGTTTAATTCCGAACCCAGGGTGCCATCTGCATGTAGTCCCATGTATGTGTTGGTTTCCTCTGGGTGTTCCTGTTTCCTCCCACAGTCCAGAGTACTGGTAGGTTAATTGGCTCCTGGGAAAACTGGCCTTGGTTTGAACGTGTCCATGTCTGCCCTGTGACAGACTGGTGCACCATCCAGGTTTATCCCACCTTGTGCCCAATGCTTGCCAGGAAAGGCTCTGGCTATCCCATGACCCAGAATTGGATAAAGCAGTTAGTAGATGGATGGATAGTAAAGTATTCTAAATTAAAAGTGTAAAAATACACAAAAATGTTTAACAGTGTCATATTTTGAAAGGGAAAATGGGTATATACAAGCCATATTTAATACCCCTTGACAGGGAAGATATGACCTTTTGTTTGGGAGGTCATACCCGTATTTTAAGAGGTTTTGCCCAGGACACGCCAGTGTATTCAGACATGATAGTCTTGAAACTTAGGATATGTGAAATACTGTGGGAGATCATATCGGATAGCACTAGTTCTCTTTGTAGGCTTTTCCATCTGGACCCGTTATTGGAGATTGTGTTTAATGAGCTATCCGAAGAATTAGAAGGGATAAAACCCATATCCCCTAATTTCCCCCTCATTAATTAGACGGAAGCTACATTCATCAAAGAAATTGGGAGTCCTTTCTCTGTAAGAACTTAAAGGAAAGGGAAATTCTTTGAAAAGCAGGGAGACCAACCCCTGGAGTCATTCTCGGCTTGGCAGCAGACTCATGTAAAAGATAGCTAAAGGCAGGAAATTAAAAGTAGGTTGGCTTACTAACAAGGAAAGAAAATATCATTTAATTGTACAGTCGATAAACTTCATAACTTACATTTACAGAGATCCACAGCAAGCACTTTGAAGTTTATATATGGTGGTACAAAAAGGTTTCCATAAATATTTCTAATAGTGTATATTTACATTGTTACATTTATGTATTTCTTATGTAGTGTAAATTTATGTTGCAGTCTTATGTGTATTGGAAGCTTGTCATGATACTGTGAATGATTTTTTTCACTTTGTGTTTCCATAATATTAATAATTTCCATGATAATTTAAGTTGCCAGATTTAATCATGATTTAGTTTTCTCAATTCATTGTGTGAAACACTGTTACTATAAAAAGTTCTTTCCTTGTTCGTGAGTTATGCAAAAACCAAACAAAAAGAAATCACTTGTCACAAATGCACAGTGGTCAGATGTCAAAAGACAGTGAAACGTGGGAGCAGAACTGATGTCTAAGTGGACGAGAGTCTTTGAGGGACACCTGTTGAGGCAGACCCTTGAACTTTTAATAATTATTCAAACCCAATTTACATATTAAAATAAAAACATAAACCAAGAGAACATGAAGAAAGTGAGACTTAAATCATAATGCAGGTAAAGATAATTTTGATGTAGTATCCTTAAGTTCCCGTGCTGTTTCTATGATCAGTTAAATGATATGAGCAAGTTCTGGTTCTGTGAACGATGTGTTCTCTTCAAACATAATAAGACACTTGATGGCATGATTCACCAGTCATTCCCAATAGCCTAGTAAAGCTCCCCCTCCTTCCCGCCTCCCTTACAAGATAGTAGGAGGGAAAAGACACTTTTAAATACTGATTGTGTGTGGATGAGCAGAAGAAAAGGCTTCGGATTAGCGTGCAGTATGATAGGAGAGAAGCACAAATATTGGAGAAAACTGCAATTGAGTAAGATTAAGAATGTGACTGAAGAAGCTTTGCTATTCCAGAAGATATGCTGAAAGACTAAAGAAAGATGAGATGCAAAACCATCCAAATGTTTAGTGTGATTCCCTTTCTTGCCTCATTAATTTCTTTGATTTTTTATATGCACACATTTGTATATATATATACACTTTTATAAATACACAGTGTACACAATGTGCAGTATATACATATACTGTGATATGGATGCTGTATGTTCATGCCATAACATGAAATAACTCAGACCTTCTTGTTCCACTTTGTATAATACCTGAAAAGATAAAGCACCACCGGGCATTTGGATAGACTCTTTACACAGCCGGTTTGGGGTATAAATCCTCACTAATAAAGAATGATTGAATTCTTGTTCAGGATGCATGTGATCATTTGGACTTTTGGCTTGAAAGTTCATCTCTTGCTAATAAGTACAAAAAATGTCTGTGTTTCGATGCTGACAAAATGTGCTTCTTACTAAAACCAAGTTTAGTTAAAGCCCTCTAAATAAAATAACTGTAATGGCAGCAGCTCCTGTTATTGATTAAAATGTGTCATCACCACAGATTCAATTTCTCTTCAGATTGCTTTATAATGAAAATATTGTTCAAAACCCCTATTAAAATACAATAACACAGTCTGATATTGACTAACCTAAAAAATTATTTTTTAAAATTATTGCACAGCACAGAGCTATTTTTATATATAGATTATTTCAACAGCTGTATAAAATAGAAAGGACAGTTTTTCTCAGGAATTTAAAAGAGAAACAAATTGTTTCTCTGAAATCAAGGGTTGTGGAAAAGAGTTTGGGATTCTAACAAGAGGAAAAAAGTCCCATTTTCCTACTCAGAGACAGAGGTAATTGACTGCTAGGACTACTTGTACTTGCTGGTATTGATCAGTGACAATAAGAGATGTTTTTCACAATCACTCCTCCTGTGAGGCCTAATTAACAAAGGCTTGGCTGCTGAATTAGATAAGAGCTACTGTCCAGTGAAAGCAATGAAATTGTGTTTGAGCAGGCTCACTTCAGTGGGGATGGGAAGAGGTTTATACTGTATGAAGCAAAATAAGCAGTGAAGGTAAAACCAGCTAATGGATATTCTTGTTTTCAGGGAATGAAGAAACAATTTTAAGAAAGTATTTTGTTAGAAAATACACATATATCTTAAGTTAGATATAATTTCATGTCTAACACAAGAAATCTATAGTTGTGTTCTCATTTGCAGTTATGTGTTTATACAATAGTGTGCCTGTTTGTTGTGCATACAAAAAGGTGACTTCTGCAAATACAAGTAGAGTCTACCATTGCTTTTCTCCTGCTCTACAGATTTCCACACAGGTAAACCAAATAATATGCTCTGAAAGACAGCTTTGAACAGAAAAGGGAATGACTCATTTCTGTGCTGGCAAGTGTTTTAATTGCCTTTAAAAACATTCAGAAGTGAGCTATGGAAAGTACTGTACCTTATCTCAACATGACACCGCTTGAGTCACCATATGTTCTGTAGTTTTTGCTGTGTTTCCCATCCTCTCTTCTCCGTTGTGTTGCTACTCTCCTACATCTTAAACTCTTGCTGTATCTCCATCTGGCACTATATCCATATCCCAGGCTGAATAAAATGATCTACATTTAAAGGCATTATCATTTACAAATATCTTAAAAAAGGACGTGGTTCTAACTTACATCAGGTATTTAATTATTATCATTTCACATGCTGCACTAATTTATAAATGCTCTACAGTAATGATAGTACTTTAAAGACACCCACACTAGAACAGACATTTAAAAACGTTTTTACATTACCAACTGTTTGGCGTACAGTCTGGTTAACCACATTCTGCAATTGGTTGCCATTCTTAGCAATCTACTTGCATAAACACTTGCTATACAGTAGCTGCATCAAAACCCTGCTGCAGAGGATGATCTACTTTGTGCTACACAGTCCAATGGTCTACAAAAATGATTTTGGAGGGCTTGGAGCTCAACTCCAAATGATCTATATTATAGTCTTTATTGCCTTAAATACCTAGGAAACATGCAGAAACATGCAGGCCTTCTATGGCCAGCTTTGGACACTCCTTGCATAGCATTTTGAACACTTTTAGACTGAAGACTTTACTTGCCTTTCCTGAAAGGAAAAGCATCTTATGTCATTAGGATTGATATTTTTTATATTCTGGTTACATCCTTTGATGACTCTAATCAGAACATTTCTAGCATCAATATTTCTGAGGTGTAAGAGGCCTGGATGTGAAAGCAGTGGATCTTAAACCTGAATCCTAGGCATTCCTTAGGAATCACTGTAGAACAATCTGAATCTCAAGTCAAAACCATAATAGGAGTAACTTTGTGCAGGAAGTTGAAGCATGCCAAGCCAGATACACCCATGCCACATGAGGCTTGCTTCTGATTTAATCAGGCACTTTTAATTTCTAATAATGAATAATTGTTTTCATTTTTGTTGCACTTTTTATCCCAAAGGATGCCCTCCACTGCCAAAGTACAGCACCTCTCCTGGGTTTTGCTGCAATCATTATGCAACTGAAGCTTCACTTAGCTGCAGATCTGGAAAAGTGTGAAACTGCCTCATGAAATCAATTGAGGGATAAATTTAGGGAGACCAGAATGAATGAGCCCACAGTGGAATTCACCAAGTAACCAGGACCTTGGTTCTATTGGCCAGGCCCAGCCTTGCTTAACCTCCGAGACAGGATGGCATTAAGCTCCAAGATTTTAATTCTGCTGTTAAATGAAGAGATGTAACCATGTCAAAATGAAGAGTGGCTAAAAGTATTTCGTAGACTTGTAAAAAATGTTTATTTAATTAATTCTAACTCCCCATTAATTAATATTGGTCAAAACTGAGGAAGAAATATGAATTTGCATTGAAGTCCTGCTTTTATATATTGACTGTTTAAACATCAACTTTCCTGAAATAATTAAATAAATTAAAACCTTTAAAAATCTCATTTTTGAACCTTTCATAAGTCTACAGCCAAGATAGAAAAAAATCAGTCTGTGTATACTGTATATAGATGTCTGTGCATTACTCTGTCGTACAATTTCACATGCGTAAGTTCCTTTGCGAGAGATTTAATGCCAGTTGGAGGAGCAGTGTCAGTGCAGTCTCTCGCCAGTATCACTGGCATTTGCATGAACTCAGCAAGTCACAGAAGTCCCTGTTTGCCAGAAAGATGACTAATACTGATCCAGCCCCTAGGCCAAGTATCTCCATTTGCCAGTTAGCAAGTGGTATGTGCAAACTAAAACTTGCAATGTTACGACTATTGGACACCACTGGCCGCAAAGCCACTTGGTTGAAGCTGATACCTTGGCATCTTTCAAGAAATGACTGGATAAGATCCTCCATAGGAGGATAGGAGGCACGTCTTAACACAAAAGGTGGTGGGTATCAGGTCCAGACATGTAGTTAAAGCCAATACCCTGGCTTCTTTCAAGAAAAGGTTGGATGAGGCAATTCAATCGATTAACCACAATCTATCAAATGGTATTAAGAAACAGAAATGTAAACAGTACTTGCATGATTAATTTGCTGGTCAGTCAAAACAATGTATATGTAGATTGAGTGCAGTACAATTGGAATGTAAATGTGAATGTGAGAAAACATTCCTACATTTATGGACAATATAAAATTGAATGCAGATGCAGACAAAACAATAAGAAAATAAAATATTAATTTAATGCTACCGATATTTATAAGTCAATATAATTTGTATATATTTCATATGTTGCAAGTAACTAACCAGGCTAAACTTACTCTTGTGAAAGAGCATTTCAAGTATATCATTTTAAACGTACTCAAACCTCACTTGACTAATGGTAGCAGTGCAACCTTCACTTTCACTTTGTGCATGTAAATTATTATTAATTACTTACAAGCTATAGCTGCAATGTGAAAGCAGGTGTGTTTTTTAACTAAGCTTACCTCAAGGCAGAAATGATAAAAGGCTATTAATATTTGTTCTAGATCATTAGATGAGATCATTGGATGGAAAAAAAAACAAAACTATGTGGAAAACATTATTCAACAATTATGAAAATGAATCATTAAAAAGGCCCCTCAAATGAGAAATTTAAAAGCATAAGGGATGCATTAGTCCATCATTTTTTTTAATTTGGAAATAATCATAAAATGACTTACAGCTATGGCCATGCAAAACTAAGCACTAAATATTACAGAGGAAAGAATGTAATGCTTATCTCAGGGCACCTTTTGTAAGACAGGCATGATAATGTGCCTATGGCAAAGATTTTCTGGGCAGAGAAAGGCACCTTGGGCACATCCACCTTGACTACCAATCAGCACTCAAGTTACCATCAGCCCACAAGAAGTCAGCTGAAAAGGAAGCACACTTTTTCCTCTCAAAACTAACAAGCACACATTTACAGTATGTGAGTGAATCTATCAGTAAAATTCTCAGCTATCCAAGTCTGGCTCACTGCAACGACCCATTTGTTAGCACGGAGGACAGAGGGGGGAGCGAGGGATTGACTGAGGGTGCAGCTCATGCAGAAACAACTTTTTATACTGCGAGTCCCACAGTGTTTACAGGGCAGTTAGCATGAAATGAAGTGATGCTACTCTCAATGACAACCCCCCAAAGTACAATACAAATCAGTGAGATCACTGTTGGATGACCAATATTGAAACCAATGAGGTCTGGAGTATAGGGCCAAGCAACTTCACTGGCAGTGCCACCTCAGAGAGCCAAGCATGTAATATTTTAAAGGAAGAATCATCCATTCTATTGTCATGAGTGAAAGCATTTGCAAAATGTACCTTAAATGTCTTGATTTAGACATACTGTAGAAGAAACAGAAGGAAAGGCGTCTCTGAAGGAGATATGCATGATTGACGTAATTACTTACAGCCATTATGTGGGATCCAAACAACTATAAGAGCAGAAGTTATTTTAGGAAATATATACAGTACTCTCAAAAGGGCAACACATGATAATAACCTGCAGCTAAATACGTCATCCAGCTGTTACGGGCTAGATGGAAGCATGTTACTTACAGAAATACTAAATGCTTTACATCTACATCCATTTCATGACTGTTCTTTTAATTCATGTTCATGGGGGAGGCTGAGCCTATCCTGCCAAGCAACACATGCAAGACGGGATGCTTTACATGTCCTATTTAAATAGAAATTCTGCATGGTGCAGCAAACCATTAATCTGGTTGTTTAAATTGAATGCTAAGAATTTACATTGGTGATCTCCTGACATGTAGTCCAAAGATCACGCTTATCTCAGCCTCTCAGGGCAGATGATAAAGGACTCTGGTGTTTTAAAGAAACAATTATGTTACCAAGACTAAATAGGAAAAGGGAAGAAAATCAGGAATCCCCCTTTCTGGATTATGTGTATAAGCAAGGAAACAAATGATCTTTTATCTTACAAGAATAAGAGGAAGTCATTCATCTCAGCAGTTGTTCTTTTAGGTGCTCTTTTACCATAAATTAGATAAGAATAGGAGAGTTCTTATATGTTGAAACGTGTTACAAAACATGATTTCTCTATGGGTAATAATAATGAGCTTGTCTAAAATGAAATATGGCACACATTACATCATACAAGGAAAGTTTGGGTTGTATGACATTAGCCAAGTTCAGTCAGGCTCAGCTGGCCTAAATCCTAATCATTATTGACATAATTTTCTCTAGTTAGAAGCTAAAAATACTATATGTAACCCCCTCACATCCGTCTTTCACATCCCTCCTCCAACCACTCTTCACCTCTCCAGCTGTCTCTTTGTCACTCCTCACTCTGCATGGTGGTCCCACGCTCCTGGTCTTGTGGCAAGGAGGTCAGCCCTCAGCCAAGCACATTTAGCCAAAAATGTACTATGATTTAAACACTCAGTATGGATTTATCAATATACTTAATTCCTAGGAAATGTTATTCTGAATATGAATATGAATATGTTTTGTTTCCCATGTTGAAATGTGTCACAAACCTTGATTTCTAAGTCTATGTGCAAATATGAATGTTTATCTACAGTAGATTTAAACATTCAACACGTTATATCATAGTTGAAATTCAAATTATAACTTTTAAATGTTTCAAAATCATGGTCTGTGAATTACTGTACATGCTTGAAAAAAAATAACAAAGGTTCCATTATTGTTGGATTTGTTACTTGAAATAATCCTCCTAAACTCATGTCAAAATGTCTGAAAATCATTTACAGGTTTATATATTATTATTATTATTATTTCAACATATCTGTAAAATATTTTGAGGTAATTAAAAAATAGTTACTGTCTTCTTTTTTGCATTTATCACCAAGGACCAGGTGTTCATTGAGAAATTTCTCAAGGTGAATTACAAATATATTACTGAGAAATGAATTCTCTCCGCTTGCTCTAGTCTCCTCCCGAAGGCATGCTAGCCTGGTTTTATTCTTTCTCCATGGTTTGCAGTTCAGAGCCAGGACAGTCATGTGTTCTCAGCTCTTCCTCATGGCTCAGGCCTCCAGGAGAAGCTGAGACACAAAGCAGAACACCTATCAATTAATTCAGCAGCTTATCTAATATTATATACAGTTATCATGCATTTGACTTAACAGAAAAAAATGCCACTTCAGGATTTCTTATAATTTCGATCAGGATGCACAGATAACCTGAGACGTTTGCAGAACAAAAGTTTGCTTCATTTTATAGCCATGTTTGTTTTAATTGGGCTTATTTAAACAGCCTGTTGACAGCTGTTTGAATGCATTTTCTATGACTATTCATTCTCCTTCTTCCGTTCTATGCACTGCAATAAATGGGTAGAGGATAAGCTATTTTCTTCCTTCAAAGATTAGGATCCATTTCGGTGACCGTATTACAAAACCGAGAACCAGTTCTATATGAAATAAACTCTACTAACTACTAAAATAAAACTACAAACTTTTTAGTAATAATTGAGCACCATGGCATTTTATACAATGCTTTTACTAGCATACATATTCTTATGATTAGTTTTTATTTCTTCAAACAATTAGAAGCTGTGAATTTTAAGTGGTGTTGATGTTCTCCCCACATTTTTTCACATAATTTCCTATTCATAAAATGATTAAATGAGGAGATATTAGATATAAACATAAATCTATTGGCTATACAGTATATTGGCTGTTACATATACTGTATTTAGATTTTCTTTAGCGTTAGTCCAAGATATGCCCCAAAAGGGATGCAAAATACATACTTTGATTGCAGCAGTGATCTTGCCCAGTAAGTACTGTAGAACAACCTTGTAATTTTACTTAATTTAAAAGGTTTGACATTCTAGGAGCTAATTCATATTGTTACTAGCAGCACTGCATTAATAATCAAGCAACAATGAACACTGTTTGAATAACAAATGTGCTTTTCTCAAGCTGCAGTAAAAACAAGGTGATTAACATGAAATAACATCTCTTGCTAACCACTTGTTGGAAAACAGTCATTTCATACATTCCAGTATTGTGCACTGAAAGCAGTCTTTTGTAAGAACCTTCATTCCATCAGCATTTTCACCATAAAGCACAAAAAACATGACTTTTCATCTTAAGTTATACTTTAATTTGTTTTGGATAACTTTGTAAAATACTGAGTAAAATTATTTTACAATTGGTTTTATTTATTGAAAAAAATGGTATTCTATATCAGAAATATATATCGTTAGTAACTTGTCTGGGTGTTTAAAGTGAGTGCAAAGAGTTTGCCTTAGTGATCTCCTGCGACATGCTTTCTAAAGATCATACTGTAGCTCAGCTTCCCAGGACATGTGGGAAAGAACTCCGGTCTTTTTAAGAATTATATTACCAAGGTTAAAGAAGAAATGAAGTCAGGAATCCCCCACTTTTTATTCTGAGTATCTGTATCACCCTATTTAAGAATATTTATTATCCTAATTAAAGTTTTAATTAGATTTAATGACTTCATAAAGCATTGAATCATACAGCTTCCTGTAAATGATGCGGAAACCACTGTTTCCTTTTATACAGGACATAAACATCAAAATACAATGAATGGTTTAGATTTTTTAAAATACTTGACATGGAAACAGATGTCATTACAGATCCCAAAAGTATAATAGATAAGGAATGTAAGACAGCTGCCTTACCTTCCTTGTTTTCTGCTAAGGATGCCATTTTCCATTACAGAGACACATAGAAGTACCTGGATTCAAATTAAATGTAAAAAATGTATAACATTCATTCTGCCATAGGAGAAAGGAGAAACTGTAGCATATTTATCCATATAAGATGTCCAAAAAAGAGATTCGATCAGAAGAATCTAAAAGCAGGTTGTGCTATTACAACACAACAATGATAATTAATCAAAGGAAATACTTGTTACAACAAATTGCTTGGAAAGACCCCGATAATGTTGCAACAAACAAAATGCAAATAAATGAAAGAAATTGTGTGTCTTGGGGGAATGGTGGTGTAATGATCATGATTGTTTCTAATGTGTTCAACCGTGATTTTGTAAATACAGAGAAAAATAAATGACATTCAAGCTTTCATAAAGTACACAAGTAACTAAACAATTAAAAAATTATGATTGTGAATATCAATGTGTCATTTGTTTACATTATGACATGAACCTTAATGACACAATACAGATTATTTCACAGAATATGTCACAGCAGAGTACAAGTTTCACAGTGCAACTACTGTAGATGAGCAAATGAGACGAGGCCATTAGGTCCTTCGGACTGACCCAGCTGTTAGTAACAATAGCCATTTTCTATACAGTTGATCACTTC
Organism: Atractosteus spatula; assembly: GCF_055471065.1. NCBI lineage: Eukaryota > Metazoa > Chordata > Actinopteri > Semionotiformes > Lepisosteidae > Atractosteus > Atractosteus spatula. Next base: position 124,232 of record NW_028296917.1, on the reverse strand, counting down.
AGCGTAAGGATTCAGCCAGTGTGTGTGAATACAGTTCTCTTTTCATGTTGAGTGATTCCTGGACAGTGGAAAAAAATGACTCTCACAGTATAGGCAAACGCACCATGGCATCCATATCATACTTTCCATTTACCTCTGCAACTTGAAACATAAGGCTAAGATCTGGATTCATTAAGAAAGATCACAGAATTTGACTGATCTAATATTCGCTTTCAAGTTTAACTGTTAAAACCAGCTGCTGTTTTAAAGCTCAATGAAAGTAGACAGGTGACCAACAAGGTAATTTCCCATTTCATGGAAAACAGTGTATTTGTTAAATAGCCCTTTTCCCTGCATTCAATTAATTCTTCTTCCTTGAGAATTTCTTTTGCTCTTACTATAATGTTACTGACCCTTCTGTTTGCAGCTATGGGCATTTTGGCTCAAAAGTAATTAGTTAATGTACAATGCATGTCTAAAATCATGAAATAATCCCAGAGGTTTTATAAGTAATTTAATTAAATTCCACTTAAAAAGTGTAGGTAAGCCTGACTTTCCATGGCTAACCTCTATTTTCATTTTCGTATTTATCTTATGAGATAAAATGGAATTTTCTAAGTGACCTGAAGGTAAACTGTGACAGTAGTGTATAAACCCATGTGGATGGCTATTGTATGGCAATTGTTAAAAAGGTGAAAGCCTCTTCTTTTAGTACAGGAAAGACAACTTTGACATCTTTGTCCTGAAATGTATCCTATGCACAACATGTAGTACAAATTTTCAGTGGTAAATAGGGTATCTTATTTCCTACAGTGGGTTACACATACAGTAAGTGCATGCGTTTGAATAAATGAATTGACCAATAACCAGATGAAACAGAAAACATGGAATCCAGAAAGTCAAAATAACATGCAAATGACACAGAGACAGCTCCAGTGTTGTAATGTTATGTGAATCTATGGCAGAAAACATAACACAGACCAGCAGAATTTTGCTTTGATAGAAGTATGTTATTAGTTTCCTTTATATACAATGTAATAATCTGCAATTGTGTTTCTGAATACAAGCCTTATAGGATTCCCTTGCGTCAGTCAGATTTCCCTGAAAATTAGATTTATTTATTTTTCTACATTTGGGTGACAAGATATTATGTCTGGGTTTTTTAGGAGAGATTGAATTGGTAACAAAGACTGGAAGACTGTGCATAAGACAATAAATGCAATTCAAGTTAAATAAAATCATGTTTTTTTTAGCAAAAACTACCCTTTGAAATTGTCCAGAACAATTTCAGTTTACTTCTGATTACTTAGTGTAGATGTAGTCAACCCCCAATAGGATAGAATGACTTGGAATGTGTTTATCAAATAATTGATGATTTTTTATAAGTTGGGAATGTGTTGGACTCCTGATGCTGTGAGGCCAAAATTGGAGTTATCATTTAAACAGGTGTACTAGAGATTTCCCAATCCAGTTAACTTTACAGGGGTGCCCATTCCTAAATTATCCTTAATTGAACAACAAGTACAAAAATTGCAAAGTTCCTACCCAAAGATTGGAGATACTTAAGACACAATAGTTAAAAGGTAAACTTATACTGTACATGTTTAGGAACGGAGAGCAATTAAAGATCTTTAGTTTAACCTATTATAATGTTCTAAGGATTCAATTATTTTTAATTGTGTGCTCAGGTGGAACAAAAACCATCAGGTGTGTGGGAACCTAGGACCAGGATTGGGAATATTTGTAGTGGAGAGGAAGGGATATTCTTGTTTAGAATACTGAATAAAGAAGGAACTTATTTCCTGAACTGCTCAACATTATCCTAAGTATGAAAAAGGGCTTATAGTGCCTCATGGACAAAATGTACTCAAAGCACAAGGGACCAGCTTTAGATAATAGGTTCTACAAGGGGACAAACTGACTGAAAAAAATTTAAGTATTATTCATTTGTTAGGTTTTTGATAGTTGACTTTGGTTGCCCTAACACTTGTCAAAGGAAATTACTTCACCTAAAACATTCAAATCCTTATTCCAAAGCTTAACAACACCTAAACATTTCTTATAAAGGTTCTAAAAGAAACAATATACACATAAAGAAATCCAAACTGCTTTGTTTTACCCATCACATGCTAACCATTTCCTAGACAACATGGAAGTTCTTTAAAGAAAAAAAGAAAACACAGAGAACAACTGTGCAATGTCTTTCAATGAATAGGATTTTCAAACAATAGAAATTATGGCAACTAGCAAACCAAAAAAAAGCAGCCACTTCAATAGCTTGAACACCATAGGCCTATCCACCATGCTAAATACAAAGCAGGTATCATTTTCCAGCACTACCAAGATAATAATACAAGTTCTTCACCCACCTGCTTTTATACTCACTGACAACCCAATGCTTTCGATGATGCACGGCTGGTGGCTCGTTAACCACCATTAGCTTGTTATTATCGTTTAAAAGATTAATGCACATTAATTATACACATATATGACACTTTCAATACACATTATTAACTCAATAATGACAATGAATGATGTTACTTGATAGTAAATGACTGGAAAATTCTTTCCACAGATAACTGCAAATAATTAATTGTTAACCATTCGTTATCATGAAAGTCATAAATGTAATTATATCATCCTTTGGCTAAGTACATATACACACACAAATATTTTAAATTAATTTTTGAATCATTTTTCTCTACATCGAAACCAGATATGGTTTCACCGGGTCTTAATCATTCCTAGGTAAGTAAACTATCTAGTTCTAGACTAGACTATTACTAAATAGAATTTATCGCCATTATTAGAGTCCGCATAGAGCTACCTTTATTATACAAACAGCACGCATTGTAGAATAAAATTTCCATTTGTTGCCACTGTAGCGGCAATGCTTGTTAATAAGACAGAATTAAGCGTTGGTATGCTCCTAAAGGAGGCCCCATCTCACCCTCCATCTCTGTGGTGCAACCACAGAGAAAGAATTCATGCAAGCTGATTTAAGATGTTTTTCTTTTGATAAGAAGCAAGCTCCCAGACGGGGATGCAATTAGCTAAGCCTGGCTATCATGATCAATGGTCATCCACTGGCACCTATCGGTCTAGGGAGTGCCGAATGGACATCTGGACTGCATTCCTAAGTGTCAAGAGTAAGTGACTTATATCTCACCTTGACCAACCAATCAGGGACTGGCAGGGCGTGGTAATACCACGTGGGTCTCCAATGCCCGCCAAACTCTCAACCAATCAGCACACATCTGGGTCTTGATCAAAAAGGGAGCGCAAGCTCAGTTCTGGGCTCTCCTTGGCCATTTTCGCGCATCCTCAGAGACAATCACGTGACAACTGCTGTTGTCTGCAAAAGGACTTGGACTTTGTTCTAAGCGCGAGGCCGAGGATCCCGTACGTATTCAGAATTCTACCAACGTGAATGCTCTGCTTGATCAACGGCAGCCTACAGTTGGACCCTCGTCGACAACCTGAATAGCTTATTCAGAAGCAGCGCTGGACCGGGAACGAACCAGCTTCTTCCCAGGCAAAAGAGTGACTTGTGAGGACTCGCGGTCACACTCTGTGCATAGAGACTTTCTACTAGCCAGCCGGACTGCTGGTAGATCCCCTCGGAGCAACGACTGCCCTGCGCGCCGCAGTCAGATTCCTCCGCCCGTCCTACTCCGAGCTGCACCTCGACTGGTTGGCCGGTAGCCAGAGGACACCGACACAACGCCCATTGGACAACCGCTGCAACAGAGGCTGCAACAGAGCCTGTCAGCTGGTTTGGTGTTCGTGCCGGGAAATTCCAAATCCAAACACAGTGGATAAGTAAACCCCATGTTCTACATTGCGTCTCGAGAATTAAATTGTACCTCAACACAAGTTGTTATCAATTTAATTCATGAGTAATGTATTTACTTCCGAGTTTAGAGTAACAGTGGGTAATAACACTGATTAGCGATTTGGTAACCGAACGATATATATTGACATATATTCTCTGTTGTGTATCTCTTTGTGTTTGAATCTCTTCGAGATTATATACCTTGTATATTGATAACCCTCACAGTAAGGTCTGCCGCTCGTATCCAGGCAGACTAGTATATGTTTGGTGCACAGTTTATATTAATAAATATATCTCGTGTATTGAACCCGTGTGTGTGCGTTGTTAGTTGTTCTGACGATTGATTTTCTAAAAGCCCCAACGAACAACCTCGTGATTACTGCTACAATTGATAATTGTCTCAGTAAACCCATCAAACCACTACACCACGTTGTGCTTAGGTGTGTAATTATAAAACAAAATTCAGTCTACAATGTCTAACGGGGACACCAGCATAAATTAATTTCTGATGTCTATAGACAGAGAGACCACATTTTCTTCAAATGAAAATCAAGATATCCAAGTTTCAGGATTAAATCAAATAGTGATTGCAGTGCAAAATAGCAGCAATGTTAAAGGCCTAGGCTGCTAGCAGACCTTTCAAGCTGCATATTGTAGCACTTATCCCAAAACCCTAACGGGGGAGAAAGAGAATCATAGAACTAAAAATTGAAATCATTCATTCTATAATGAAGGTGCAAGCAGAGATGTGTCTATTTGTTCCACCTGGCATCTACCTGTTTAAAATACAATTAAAGTTATTTATTGTGATGATGTGGAAAAGAACAATACATTTCAATACCAAGAAGAATTTGACCAGTGGCACAACTGAAGGTAGGCAGGTTTTTCCTTTGGCAAACAGTAAAGAATTTAACAGTATTAATGTGCCGAAATCATTAAAAATAGTAAAATAATAGCACATAAAGTAAAGCAAGGATAGTGAGGCATTATCTGCACAGGACAAAATCGGCATTGAGTATTGTCAATGGAAATAGTGGAATTAATGATAGACTGATGGACAGCTTCAGCTACTGGTTCCAAGGACATTGCAAACTACAGAGGTGAACTAGGCAATCCTGATGTGTGATGTTGGAAATTGAACTGGGAAGAACACATACTTCTGTCACGCCCGACATTCCTCCCCTATAGGGCACAAGGATACCCTATGGCATAGGCCTCATGTTATGAAACGTTCTTTCAGGACCCTATGCAGATGACACAATCCAGAAGGGAGTGAACACACACAGGAAGGAGACAAGGAACAGGGCTGGTACGAACGGGGGGTGCATGGTCCAGGGCGAACAGTCCAAAAAGGAGTCCAAAGGGAAGTCCAGTGCAAGCAAAGGTCTGGACCCGGGTGATAAATCCAAGACGAACAAAACAAAGTTAAAAGCCGGAGCGGAATCTGGTGAGGGGTAGTAGACAGACGTGATAAATTTAAAAACCGGAGCGGGATCCGGCGAGGGGTAGTAGACAGACATGACAAAGTTAAAAACTGGAGCGGGATCCGGCGAAGGGTCGGGGTGAAAAAAGGGCACGAGACCAGGAGCTCCAGGTCCCGGACTCGGCTGGTACAGGAAACCAATGCAGAGCCCGGAACAGAGTGAGCGTCTGGCTTTTGTAGGTACAGGGAACAGGTGCACAACATAAACTAAAAAGTGAATGAGCCGGAGCGCCCTTAAGGGGGGGGGGGGACTACAATCGTGACACCTTATCCCCGACTCCTCCTGTTTCCTGAGCCCTGGATCTGGAGTATCTCACCCCGTCATCGTAGGACCTCCATGTTTGTGTTCGTGTTTTCCCCCTTCCCGGGGATTTTAACCTTGTCGCGTCAGAGGATGGATTACTCGCCGCTGGACTCCCAGACTGTGCCTTGACCTGCCTTTGGACCCACTAGGATTTGGATGCCATTCTTTGTCTCCCCTGCTCACTGTCTAATGTACTGCCACTGTTATTTTGTGCACCATTAAACCCCTGTGTGTTTTCCCATACCACGCCTCCCATTTTCTCCAGGTCTTACCGTATTGCATAGGGTCTACTACAGGACCCGACACTGACCGCAGACCACGTCCGTAACAACTTTTTCTTAGCATCATTACTGAAGGGGTGGCATATAAAATATTGATCATATTTATTAAACCTGATTGCAAATCCATATAATTTAGAAACAGCCATAGACCACTCAAGATGATCAAAAGCCTTTTCTGTGTTCAGTTAAAGAACAACAATGTCTTATACTCGCTGAGTATAATATACTGGCCGCAGCAAACATGATAAGATGCAGGGCATGCTTTAATAAAGCCCACCTGATTATGGAGTTGAACTAAGAACATGAGAAAGCTTACAAATGAGTATGAGAAAAGGCCAACTAATTTGGCCATAGTGCCCTCCAGCTTATGTGATACTTTGGTTTCAGAGCAAATCAAAGAGATGAAACAATAGCATGCACTGTCTTTTTCCTTCCATCCATCCATTACCACAGTGCTGCGTATTCCTGGAAAAGGTCAAGGGAAACTGGAGCAAATTATTTGTTTCATGCATAGGTATATAATGGCAGTATTAACGTACAGTACATCCAAAAAGAACTTCTTTGAATGGCAGTGTGTAACATTTTAAGCATAAGCAGCTTTAACTTTAACCAAAAAGTCAGATAAAATTGTCATCAGTGCTAGGAGTTTTACCCTCTGTTAAGTCCTGAGCCCCCAACTGTACTTTAGTTCAGACAGGGAAATTGCCTCCTCCAATACAGCCTCATCTAGACGATAAACACGAAGTAAATGTGAAGGCTGGACAATGGTCATAAGATTTTCCACAATTACATCAAATGTCTGAACTGTATAGAAAAAAAGAAAATGTGGACTTAATCTGCCCGGAGTCTCAAAGTCAGAAAATGGCTGGTTTGAATGACATTAAAGTAATAATTCTGCCTAGATATGATGCAAAGAAATTTGGCACAATGTCTGGAGTAGCAAATCTATTTTTTTCTATACTCCAATGGCCCACCTACAGACAATATGTGACCATGAGAAAATATGAGTTTCAGAACAAGTTGACTTGGTTTTCAGTTCAGTAATTTTACCTACAAGACAAGATTTTTGACAAGATTTATGCAGTTGTTGGGCAAATATAACAGAGTTCTTTTTAATGAAACCTTTGACTATGTTCCATAGAATGCTGTGGTTTTGGCCAAAACATAGATAGTTAATAATCTCTTTCAATTTAGCTAATGCTTATAATAGCATAGTATTAAAATTCTAGTGAGTGGGAGGGGAGATAAATATGTATTTTTATATGTTAAAGCCCAACCTGCATATTAATCATAACATCATAAGATTAATAATTAATCATTTTAAAAATTCTGCTTGTATTACTGACAACTAAAACAATTCCTCCTACAGTTTTTATGGGCCAGGATAAAAAAAACAACTATGCACCAGTAGTGAATTACTCCCTTACTTGATGGCAGCTTCCTCTTTCACTTTTTTCATACACATTTCTCATCTAGCTTTAATTGTGTATTTTTCAATTGTTTTTTTTTATTTTATCTAGGTCATAATAAAGAACATCCTTCCTGGCATACACAGTGCAGTGCCTTGCCCCCTTCCCATAATATCACATTTAGCAATGTAAATTATAAGTAATGTCTAGAATTTAACTTTTTATCAAAAACTGGTAAGATCGAAGTCTACACAGTTTTATATGAAGGAGATTAAATGTCAGCAAAACCTGCAGAGAAGATATTTACTGATGAGCAAGAGTATTCAGCTCCCGCAGTCAGTACTTGTTAGAAGCACCTTTGGCAGCAATTACAGCATTTGTGGATACGTATCTACTAGCTATGCACAGTGGGATGGTATGCTTTTGTTCTATTTTCATGGCAAGATTGCTCTGGTTCATTGGGGATAGTTGATGGACTGCAATCCTCAAGCCTTACTATAAATGCTGTACTGCAGTCAAGCCATGACTCAGTGACTGGACACTAAAGGACCTTCACTCTCTGTTTGTCAGACCCGTTCAGTGTGGCTTTGGCTTTGTGTTTCAGGTCAGCATTGTACTGAAATGTGCCTTTTTGACCCGGTTTTAGATTTTTGGTTGACTCAAGCAGGTTTTTCTTTAGGATTCTCCTGTACTTTGCACCATCCATTTATCTCCCAATAATCCTGAAACCTTCTCAGTCCCAGCTGATGAGAAGCTACTCCATAACATGACGCTGTCACTACCATGCTTGGCGGCTGAGATAGTGTTGGCTGGGTGATGGGCTGTATTAGGAGTGTGTTTTCATTTAGACCAAAAATGTCTAGTTTAGTATGACCATAAAACTTTCTTCCAGAGCCCGTAGTACTGTACAGTATGTCTCATGATATTTAAAATGGAAAGATTCTTTCTTGCCACTCACACTTACAGGCCATCTATTTGTACAGAGCAGGATTTTGTGTCATGGTCTGCAATAATCAAAACAAACACTGGTGCCAGATTGACACACCTCCCGGTAATCTTAATCAAGCACCTTCTAATTCCCACAAACAACAGTGCTTAAACTAATTATCCAATTACAATCCTTGGTCATCACCACACCTCCCAGCTCCCATAATATTAAAGGATTCTTTACCTCCATTACTCTGCTCAATATTGGGTGTCCAACTGCAGTGCCATTATTCTAAATCTTTTGCTTGCTCTTAACTAACTGTTCTTAGAATCTCCAGCTTCCTGACGTTTGCTTGCTAAGACAACGACTTTGGATTCTCCTCGCCTGCCTTCTGCCTACTGCCCTCTGCATCCCTGGCTTCCTGACCTTCGCTTTGTTTTGACCATGAGACTGGATTCAGTGTAGTAGTTAAGTACATTGGCTTTTCTAATACCGTCTATATATTCTGAATTAACTACTGCATATGATCCTACTTATATCTTGGCCGCCAATCATAACAGAATACTGGGCCACAATCGTGGACCCCGTGGGCTCTAATATTATTCATTCAGTCCTTAATGAACACTCTCACACATTGATCCAGCTCCACGTTTCCATTCAACAACTGGCAGATCATATGACCAGACTTCCTGGAGCATCCCCAGCGCAGCATAACTCCCCCCCCACTTCAACTACACCTCTTGCTGCTCTCCAGAACTTGCTGCCTTTGCACACCACAGACAAATTTGATGGGAACCCCACTAAATGCCCCTGCTTTCTGGCCCAATGTTAGATTGCCTTCCGGTTGCACCCTGATCATTTTCCTACCTCTCATAAAAATATTGTTTTAGTCTTCTCTCCTAAGAAGTCAGGCTTTGGACTGGGCAACTGCTCTCCTGGCTAAGTGGGCACCAGAAACAACTGACTATAATTTACTTCAGCAAAAGTTAATTGCAATTTTTCATGTGGCATCACATCTATCCACTCTCCAACATGGCAATAGACCTGTCCAGGAATACACCATAGAATTCCAGACCCTTGCGGCAGAGTCCTCCTGGAACAATGAAGCCCTGATTTTTCAATTCTGCAGAGGTCTATCTGAGGAACTAAAGGACCATCTGACGTTGGTGCCACTCAACCACCACTCACTGGAGGGCGGCATTTCCCTGGTACTGGAGCTGGATCAGCGCATCAGAGATTGTGAGGCCGAATGATTACAGTGTAGCAGAGTCGTGCCCCCCCCCCCACCCACCCACCAGTACCAACACCATCACCCACGGTCTTGCGTAAAATACCCAGAGATGTCTCATTCCCGACTAAATCCTGAGGAAAAAGAAAAATGTTGGCGTGAAGGGCGATGTCTTTTCTGTGGAGATCTCAGTCATGTTTGTACTACCTGTCCTGCTAAATAGTCAAAACAATCTCAGTCCCCACCCATGACCACATCCAAAGTTAGCAGAGTTTACTTGTCCCACCCTGCTTCTGCACCGTCAACTTTTTCATGGGACACAGTTCATCTTCCTCTTATTACCTTTTTTGACTCAGGTGCCGCCAGGGACTTCATAGACTCCACAGTCATCAAATCATGGAACATTCCCATTGCACCGGTAACCCCTCCCATCCCCATTCAAGCACTGGATGAAGCTCCTCTGTCTCCTGGCTATATTCGACGGCAAACCGCCCCACTTACCCCCCAAATCAGTGCCACACACCAAGAAGAGAATTAACTTTTCCTTATTGACTCTCCATCACACCCCCTGGTGTTAGGTTAACTCTGACTACAAGAACACGACCCACATTTTGCCTGGTCCGGGAAAGAGATCCTAGCCTGGGGTCACTGCTGCCACCTGCAAATTAAAGTCTCGACGGCTTCTATACCACGGTTCGCAGACCTGGAGCAGGCCTTTAACAAACACAAAGCCCTTTCTTTGCCCACACATCGTCCTTATGACTGTGCCATAGACCTGCTACCAGGAACTATGCTCCCTAAGGGTCGGGTATACTCCCTTTCTCGGACAGAACATGGGGCATTAGAGACCTTTGAAATCAGATTTTATCTGTCCCTCTACGTCACCTGTCGAGACTTTAGATGGGACACTTAGATCCTGTATCGGGGTATAAATGAAATCACTATCAAAAACCGCTACCGTCTGCCTTTGATTCTGGCAGCATTAGAATCTGTACGTGGAGCTACTGTATTCACTAAATTAGATCTCCGGGGTACTTACAACTTGAACTTGAACTTTATTGCCATATGTAACCGGTACATGTACTGGTACAATGGAATTCATACTTACAGAAAGTCTCTCGATTTTTTAAAATAAGTGTAAAAACACAAAGTGCAGACAATGCATCAAGACAATATACAAACAATATACAAACAGTAGACAATGTACATTGAGGGTAGTTGGGTGAAGAGCTCATGCCCGGGGTGGTGACTGTCCTCTGTGATGGCCAGAATTCTACCACGGCAGCGGTCGTCATAGAGCTGTTTAATCTCGGTGAGACCACAGCCGATGATCTTCTGGGCCACGTGCACCATTCTCTGCAGTGCATTTCTTTCTCGAGAAGAGGTGTTGCCATACCAAACGGTGATCCTGTTGGTGTGGACGCTCTCGAAGGTGCAGCGGTAGAAGTTCACCAACACAGGCACTGGCATCCCCCATCGTTTGAGGCACCACAAGAAAAAAAGGCACTGCTGAGCCTTCTTCGAGATAGAGTCCATGTGCACAGTCCAGGTTAGATCATTAGAAATGTTAATCCCCAAAAACCTAAAGCTGGTGAATGTTTGACTAATTCGAATCAGTGAAGGGGATGAATGGAAGAAGGCATTTATGACCACTCACGCTCACTATGAGTACCAGTTAATGACTTTCGGACTGGTCAACTCACCCGCAGTATTCCAAGCCTTCGTGAAAGACATCTTCAGAGACATCATCCACATATTCGTACTGGTATATCTTGATGACATCTTAATCTTTTGTAACAACTTCCAAGCCCACATTCAACACGTCCGAGAGGTATTATAGCAATTGATTGACAACAAACTCTACGCCAAACTGGAGAAGTGCCTCTTCCATGTGTCCAGGATTAACATTCTCGGCTACATCCTCTCTCTGCTCGTTGCTAAGATGGACTCCTCCAATGTAACGACCATCAAGGACTGGCCTACTCTTAGAAATTTAAAGCAAATTCAACGCTTTCTTGAGTTCACAAACTTTTACAGATGCTTTATTCGTAATTTCAGCACCATGGTGGCACCTATGTCTTTGCTCACATGTAAAGGTCCTACTCAGGGCAAATGGACCCCAGAAGCGAAAAAAGCCTTTCTTCACCTAAAAAATCTGTTTACGACAGCCCCGATTGTCCGCCATCCAGATCCCAACTTTGCTCCTTGTGGTCGAGGTCGATGCTTCAGCTCACGGCGTGGGAGCAGTTCTCTCACAGCTGCATGGAGAAAAAAGGAATACTCCACCCTTGCACCTTCTTTTCAAGGAGACTTTCCCTGGCTGAGGTAAATTACGTCATGGGCAACTGTGAGCTCTTTTCCATCAAGCTCGCCCTCGAGGAGTTGGGACATTGGCTGGAGGGAGGACAACATCCTTTTATCATCATGACAGACCACAAGAATATATCATATATCGAGGTGGCCAAACATCTTAATCCCCATCAAGCCAGATGGTCCCTGTTCTTTTCCAGGTTCCACTTCACTATTACCTACTCTTCCATCTCTAAGAACATTAAAGCCGATGCCCCCTCACACCTCTATGACCCCTCGAACTGGATAAGACACCAGAACCCATCATTCCTCCCAGTAAGATCCTTGCTGCCATCAGGTGGGACATCGCAGAACAGATCAGACGCGCCCTGGTTGACCATACAGTTCCCCCACAGTGCCCCCCGGAAAAACATTTCATTACCAATCATGTCCACTCAGTAGTGCTACTGTGGGGTCACACCTCCCGCTTTGCTGGTTACCCAGATCTAGACGTACTCTGGAATTGATCTCAAGGGACTTCTGGTGGCTGACCTTGAAATCTGACATTGCTGAGTATGTGAGAGCCTGTACCATATGCGCCAGAGCCAAGACTCCCCGCACCAAGAAGGCTGGTCTCCTCCAACCTCTCCCCGTTCCTGAATGCTCCTGGCCCCACATCTCCGTGGACTTCCTGAGTGATCTTCTGGAGAGTCAAGGTAACAGTAATTATGGTCATGTGGACAGGTTTTCCAAGTTGGTCCATTTTGTTCTACTACCCACCCTACCCACCACACGGGAGATGGCAGACCTTTTCGTTCAACATGTCTTTAGGCTCCACAGCCTCCCTAAAGATGTGGTTTCGGACAGAGGCCCCCAATTCATCTCAAGATTCTGGAGGGCATTTTGTAATTCTTTAGGGCTCACTTCTGGCTACCACCCTGAGGCCAATGGTCAGACAGAAAGACTTAACCAGGAGCTCCTGACATTCCTAAGGGTGTATATTTCAGCCACCCATGATGACTGGCTACGTGTATCTTTGATTCCATGGGCCGAATACACTCACAATTCACTGACCACCTCTTCCATAGGCATGTCCCTTTTCCGCTGTGCTCTAGGATATCCACCCCTTCTCCTCCCGGATACCCACCCAGACATTGAGGTCCCATCTGTCCAGGAACACATATCCCCACTCCAGAAATTTTGGAAATCAGTCAAACTTTCTCTTTAGAAGATGGCACAATGGTACAAGAACTCTGCTGATCGATGCCATTCCCCTTTTCCCTGGCTCTGAAACCATTTCCTAAAACCCCTCCTTAAACCATTTCAAGTTCAAGTTCAAGTTTATTGTCATTATACTCATATACAGGTATATGGTATAACGAAATGCTATTTAGCTAGCTCTCGGACGATAAGTAGTACAAAGAAAAAAAACAACAACAATACAATTGTATAACAAAAGAAAGACAGAGACAACAGGCAGTGTGCAAAACCAACAACAGGCAATGTGCAAAACCAACAACAGGCAATGTGCAAAACAACAAAAAGGTAATGGGTAATGTGCAAAAACAACATCAGATGTGCAAAAACATGCATCAACAGAATGACATAAAGGGACAGAAATTATGGGGAGTGAGCTTTTTGACATGTAATGTAGAGGTAGATTCCAATGTGTGTTTGAGTTTTTGGTAAGAAAGAAGGCACTGTGAGGTTCAGATCATAGGTGAGAGCTAAGGTGAGAGTGAGAGAGGCTGGGAGTTTTAATAGTTTGATAGTGGGGGGGTAAAAACTGTCTCTGAGTCTGGTAGTCCGGGCCCGAATGCTCTGGTACCGTTTTCCAGATGGTAGAGGGTCATACAGTCTGTAGCTGGGGTGTGTGGGGTCTTTGATGATGCTTAGAGCTTTCCTCAAGCACCGTCTGTCATAAATCTCCTGTATAGATGGGAGGGCAACCCCAGTGATGGACTGGGCAGTTTTCACCACCCGCTGTAGGGCTTTGCGGTCAGCAGTACTGCAGTTGCCATACCGCAATGTGATGCAGCCTGTCAGTGTGCTTTCTGTAGTGCATCTGTAAAAGTTAGTGAGGATCTGGGGACATATCTTAGCCTTCTTCAACCGTCTTAGGAAGTACAGGCGCTGTTGCTCTTTCTTGATCAGACAGGTGGCATTGAGAGACCATGTGAGGTCCTCGGTGATATGGATGCCAAGGAATTTAAAGTTACTAACCCTTTCCACTTCAGTCCCATTGATGTATACAGGGGCATGTCCGTTTTGCAGTTTCCTGAAATCAACGATCAGCTCCTTGGTTTTGCTGACGGAGGTGTGGTTTTTTAAGCCTGACAGCCTGAGGTCTGCCTGTCAGAAAGTCCCGAATCCAGTTGCAGAGAGTGGTGTTGAGACCCAGTGCACTGAGTTTCTTGACTAGTTTCTCTGGAATGATAGTGTTAAAAGCTGAGCTGAAGTCGATGAATGGTAGTCTTGCGTATGTGTTCTTTTTGTCCAGATGGGATAGGGCAGTGTGTATGGCAATGGAGATTGCGTCATCTGTGGATCTGTTGGGCCAGTAGGCAAACTGGTACGGGTCCAGTGTGTTTGGAATGGTGTCCTTAATGTGCTTCATGACCAGCCTCTCGAAGCACTTCATGATGGCAGGTGTTAGTGCCACTGGTCGGTAGTCATTAAGACATGTCACTGTGGTTTTCTTTGGTATTGGGATGATGGTGGTTGTCTTGAAGCAGGTGGAGACTACGGCTTGGGCCAGAGACATGTTGAAAATGTCTGTGAATACATCTGCCAGTTGATTGGCGCAGGTAGTGAGGACGCCACTGGGTATTCCGTCGGGTCACAGGTCTCACCTCTCCAAAACTCAACCTCACCCTCCTCCACCGCGACTGGTTGATAGTCTCCCAGCATTCACTGTCAACAAAATTTTGTAGCTGGCATTGGGGCTCTCTGCAATACTTGGTTGATTGGGAGGGATACAGTCCCAAAGAAAGATCTTAGGTACCCGAGAAGGATATATTGTATCCTACCCTGATTCAGGACTTTCATCATGCTTTCCCTACTCATCCGGCTAGGGCATCAGGAGCTGTCCCTGAAGGGAGGGGTACTGTCACAGGACGCGCTAATCAGAACAAATGCCAACGCCAGATTGACAGTGCTCAATATTGGTTTTCCAACTGCAGCTCCGTTATTCTAAATCTTTTGCTTGCGCTTAACTTCTTCGAATCTCTGGCTTCCTGACCTTTGCTTGCTAAGACAACGGCTTCAGATTCTCCTCACCTGCATTCTGCCTGCCGTCCTCAGCATCTCTGGCTTCCTGACCTTCGCTTTGTTTTGACCACGAGACTGGATTCAGCATATTAGTTAAGTACATTGGCTGTTCTAATACCGTCATATTCTTGATCAACTACCGCGTAGGGTCCTACTTATATCTTGGCCACCAATCATAACATATTGTCAATATATGAGAAGTGACTTCCAGACACAGAACTTTGCAAATCAGAATCACTGTTTTCTGCCTCAAACTCTAGTTGGAAGGGCAGACAGATATATGGCTGTTATAATAAGACCCTTAATCAATACATAAAAATATGTATCCTCCCTTAAACCTGAACCTTTTTATGGTTGACATATATTAATAGTATAATTGTAATTTTAAAGCAACATCAAAAACTAAACTATTATTTTTTGCTATGGCAAACATAAATACGTCAATGTGGCCAAAACGTGTTCTGGCAGGAGTTTTCACATATGTGTTTTTAGAATATTCACTTTAAAAATTGTTATACATTTATAATAAAATAATATGGGATATCATTGGAAGGGGATGTTACAGTGAGACTAGTTAAAGCTGACAGCTGCGATTACTGACAGGAGAGAATCCAATTAAAAGGGACTCAGTGATCTTTAGTGGTTTGCAGAGAAGGCTGAGGTTGGAGGGGCTCAGGGCTCACCAGTGACAGCTGAAGTTGAACAGTGTACCAGGAAAAGGCCAGGGTTCCGGTGGTCAGATGCCAGGTTTTGAGCTTTAGGATTCAGGAATCAAACTTCTGGTTTCAGGTTTCAGGCTGAAGCATCTCACAGCTTATTACTGAGCTAAGCACTCCTGTGAGTATCTCAATGTCAGAACACAGTTCCAGTGGCAATCTGTGGATTATAAAGGGATGTTAATGGGAGAATTGATTAGCAGATTGATGTGATGAGTGATAGATTGAGAGAGTGAGGAGCGAACTGACAAACAGTTCAAGTATTTTCAGAGAACCCCAGAATGAATGCAATCACTTGTGGGAATGTAACAGTGTACAGGGGCAACCAAAGACTGCAAGCTACCCCCCACCCAGGCGTGACAGGGGTAAAAAACTTTTGCAAGGCATTGATAATACATATCTCACCCTATTAATAAACACTGAATTATGCACCAAGGAGGAAAAAGGATTATGTTTCCTTTTGATTTAAATAAACTTGTATCATTGAGAGCAACCAAATTATTTCCCCTTGCTTTGTTCCTGGGTGAACAAGGACAGAGAACATTATCATTAATCCATTTAATACTATCATTTTAATCTGGTAAATCTGACATTAATGGTAATGTTTGTGTAGCTGGGTGTCTCATGAGTAGTCTCAAAAATAAGATAGTTATAGTTTTTATTGTCAAATGTTGGGACAATAATTATAGAAGTGCAACATCCCACATCAATTTGATCAAAAGGGATACATTTCCAGCTCTTTATTTATGTTAATAAGATGTGGACTGGTAAATTATTATTCTTGGTCTGGTCCTCAGGAGTTGTTTTTCCTATTGTGAATAGAGTGATAACTTTCAGAGTTTATTACTAATCCTCCATATATGTATTAAAAAAGAACAAAGCATTTAATAATATCAAGCTGTGCAAAGGAATTTATTTGTAGAAATCTGATATCAGATTATTTATTTCTAATGTTCCAGAAGTAACTGGCCTGTAGACTCACAAATGACCATTTAAGAGTTAAAATACAAAGAGTACACCTGAATGAATGTTTATCCTTCACAATCTCTGGTGATAATTTAATTGTCAGAACACACTAATGTGGGGTCATTTTTCAGGAATATAGAAATGTAAGCAAAGCAGACGAAGTGTGAAACCCGTAGAGTGTCATCTTTTACTAGGGTGACAGAAATTACTTTCCCACAAATTTTCACAGCACCTTCTTTGTTTCATAAATTTTCATTTATTGGTTGCCATGTGAGGTTTTATGACTTGAACAGTAGCATTAAAGAAAAACAGCTTTGATTTTTTGAAGACTTACTAATTACAGAATATAGATTTCATCACCAAAGCGGTATAACTGAATGCATTTCATTTCATTAAATGACTACAGTCTGAAACATTTAAAATTAATGTAAATGTTATAATTGTTATAATGTCATCACTGATAGTTGACATTGATTTAATCAAATCCTTAAGAAACTTAGCATATATGTCAACTAAACAATCAGAGTTTGATTTATATGTTTTATATATTGTATATTATAGCTAATCTTCAGTTTGAAAAGAGAAAAGACAAAATATATTTTGGTCTAAATTTATATATTTGATTACTTTGATCAAATAAAGCTTATCAGAATGCTGACACATGATGTGTGTTGTTTTGGGATGTTGAGAGATCTAGTAAGAATGCAATGAAACAAACTCATGCAGGTGCCCTTATAAGGGCTGTAGAGTAGGAGATGGGAAAGAGGTGAGGAAGAGAGGCAGAGGGTCAATAAGTGTTCAGGTAACTCTATTGATCAATACAGTTTGTGGATGAGCTCATCTGGAATTGAAAGGTCATAGTTTGCCATTAGTTCAACAATAGATGGAAAATTCCCACTCCTGGCTTATTCTAAAACCTCTTTGTACCCTCTGCAATGTAGGTTGGATGTAATATCCTCTGTCAAAGTTACATTTTTCAAGTGATCCAGAAATTTGCCTCCTGTACAATGTTTCTTGCAATGTTT
Organism: Atractosteus spatula; assembly: GCF_055471065.1. Classification (NCBI taxonomy): domain Eukaryota; kingdom Metazoa; phylum Chordata; class Actinopteri; order Semionotiformes; family Lepisosteidae; genus Atractosteus; species Atractosteus spatula. The sequence goes on along the minus strand of NW_028296917.1, from coordinate 106,519 downwards.
TCAACCGTTATTCCAAGCAGCCTCCATGCATTTGCTAAACAAATGGAATCTAGATGAATCTTTGAGGACATCTTCTTTTAGAGTTTTACAGACATCGTGTCACCAGTTTTAAACACCTTTGACCTATCCACCACTGGAAGACTGCCAAGGAAGTTCACAGCATGCACACAGTCTCGCTTGGGAGAGTGGCATAGTCACATCTGCAACAGTATAATTCCTCTTCCCGTTTTTCTTCTGAGAACACAGCTTTCAGTAAGTGTTTTGTGGGACAGTTAGATAACATTGTATGTATTATGTAATGTGTTGATGACCTGTGTCTAATGTTAAAAATGGCTACTGAGTTATACTGTATTTGTGTTCTTTCTACTTTTTTCCTCTAAAACTTTATCTTGTGATTGGCATATTTAAGTACCACAGTCAAAATCTTATCCTCCAGTCTTATAAATTAAATCAGTTAAGTTTTAATTAGTCGGTGGCATGGTGGTGTGGTGCTGCAGTGGTTAGCATTGCTGCATTGCACTACTGGGGTCCTGGGTTCAGTTCTCAGGGTGCTATTGTGTTGAATTTGTATGTCCTCCCTGAGTAACTGTTTCCTCTGGGTGCTCTGTTTTCTACCCACAGTCCAAGAACATACTGTACAGATAGGTTAATTGGCTTCTGGGAAAACTGGTCGTGTGAGTGTGTCTGTGTTCTCTGCGATGGATTGGTTTCCTATCCAGTCTATATCCTGCCTTGTGTCTGTTGCTTCCCAGTATAGACTCCAGCTCCTCCCTGACCCTAAATTTAAAGAAGCTAATTGGAAATGGGTGAATGGAAGGATGAAAAAGCAATATTTGCTTAATTGTGAGACAGCAATATTCATATTTTACCACATTTTCATAATTAGATTAACTTGGAATGAGCAGTAATCTACAAGAAGGATAATGAATCAACCTGAATAAGGAGCCAGCATCGGTGCAGATAGATATATCTATTATAACTATATTATAGATTATCTATTATTATAGATTGTCTAATATAACTATATTATATAGTAAAGATTAATGGTTTTCTGAATTACAAAAAGGGGATGCCAAATTTGATACATCCCAGATAATGAAGTACAGTAACAAACAAATGTTAGATTATAAATAAAAGCTACTGATTATATTTAATATGACTTTAAGCCATGCAAGGATGGCATTGAACATTAACAGAGAAATGTGCCTTGTGGCCAGAAAACATAATTAAAAAATTTACTCCCTTCCAGTTTGAATTAGTAATTTCTAGAAGCTAGAAGACTGTTCACATATGTTTTATTTAATGGTAATTTAAAAATTAATTTATAGAATCAATCTAATTTTATTGAAAGAATGAATATTGTAGAAGTTTCCATTGAAATGGGTAAAGATAATCAAAGAAGGTTTATAACATGATTATATGCCCTTCAATATTGTTCAAATGATTGGATTTGGTTCACATACCATTTACTACTAGATACGGTTGTCAGTACTTGTAAATCTCAAGACATTATATTAAGCCCAGTGAGAAGTACTTTTTACACGATTGTGGTATTCTTCTGTTAAATGCAGAACATGACAATTAATGAAAATGTAATAGAAGCAACTTGGGTGGCAGAGATATGATTTAATATTTATAGCTAATCCCTTTTTCATTTTTATGTACTTTAGTGCTCTAACCTTCAGCTATAAAAGTAATTTACATTGTTTTGGAGGTGCAGTAATGTGGCAAACTTAAAAAATAGAGCACTCTTTACATGAGCATGTCTAATTCTGTCTCAGTGAAAACTACATTTCATGCACTACAAGCAAAAAGAAGTGTCTCTAAATAAGTAATCTACATTAGCCACTGGCGCAGAACTAATTTATAAGCAATGTTTCAAATTTTTACTTTTACAACTTCAAAACAACTTGAAAATGACTTAAAATGAAAACTGGATTAAACTTGAAACTACAAGTTTTAACAGTATAGATGAAGAAGGACAGAGAAAAGACAGGGGGAAAATACTACATGAGAAAATGGCTTCTCATGTCCTCTGTTAAAATACTGTAACTAGTGCAATATTCTTAATATTTACTGTTTATACAGACATACTCTCCAGACCATATACAGTAGTTGTCAAGTAGTTTTCAGTTCAGAATGAATGCAAAGCTGCTTTTCACTCAAAAACAAAGCCATTTTCTAATATTATAAACATATTTTAAAATCTGTATTGTATTCTCACCTCTTTAATAATTGTGGTATGGCTATCTTCTTTCTGTTTCAAATGTATTAATTTTTCAATAAAGCAAGTTACATTTCATGGGACCAAAAGTAATTGGACACATTAACATAATCTTAAATAAAATTTGGCATATTTGCAAATCCTTTGCAGTTGATGACTACCTAAAGTGTATGACCCATAGACAAGGTATCTTTCCTGGTGATGCTCTGCCAGGCCTGTAATTCAGCCATTTTCAGTTTCTGCTTGTTTCGGGGGCTTTTTGCTTGTCTTCGGTGTGTAAAATTCATGCATAATGGAATTCAGTTCGGATTATTGACTTGGCCAGTCAAAAGCATTCCACCTTTTGGCCCTGAAAAATTCCATAGTTGCTTTAGCAGTATGTTTGGGGTCAATGTCCTGCTGCAAGGTGAAGCGCTGTCCAATAACTTTTGAAGTATTTGGCTGGATCTGAGCAGATAAGATACTTCTGTACACTTTAGAATTCATCTTTCTGCTGCCATCTGCAGTCACATCATCAATAAAGACAAGTGAGCCAATTCCACTGGCAGCCATATACAGTATGCCCAAGCCATCACACTACCTTCACCATGTTTCACAGATGAGGTGGATATGTGGATCATGAGCAGTTCTATTTTTTCTCCATATTTTTCCCCTTCCATCACTCTGGTACAGGTTAATCTTCGTCTCATCTGTCTATAAGGCTTTGTCCCAGAACTCTAGAGGCTTTTTATGTACTTTTTAGCAAACTGTAACCTGGCCTTTCTTTGGCCTTTCTTACCAGTGGTTTGCATCTCGTGGTAAATCCTCTGAGATTATGCTGGTGTATTCTTCTCTTTATGGTAGTCTTTGACACATCTATGCCTGGATGTGTTCCTGATCTGTTCAACAGTCGAAAAGGGTTTTTTCTTCATGATCGAAAGTATTCTTCGGTCATCTACTACTGTGGTCTTCTGTGGTCTACCAGGTCGTTTGCTATTGCTAAGCTCACCAGTGCGTTCTTGCTTCTTAACAATGTACCAAACAATTGATTGTGACACACCTAAAGTAATGGCTATGTCTCTGATTGATTTATTCTGATTTTTCAGCCTCATTCTTTGGTCCTTATGTTAAGACACAACAGTAACAGACTCCAGATGCAAATGCCACATCTAGAATCAACTTTAGACCTTTTGTTAGCTCTCTTGTGCATGAATTAATGATGCAACAACACACACCTGGCCAAGAAACAACTGAACAGCCAATTGTCCAATTACTTTGGGTCCCCTCAAATGGGGATCCATTAATAATAAAAAGGGCTGTGGTTCCTATATGGTTCACCCAATATAGACGTAAATACCCTTGAATTAAAGCTGACATTCTGCATTTTAACCTCATAGTCATTGTTTCAGTTCAAATGCAGTGTGCTGGAGAACAGAGCCAAAACAACAAAAATTGTGTCACTATCCAAATGCTTATGGACTGTATTGTATAACTAAAGCAATAGTGACAATTTACAATTCTGTTATGTATAATTCGTAAAGTCATGAGCGCAGTGTCGGGAAGCGCTAATTGTCAGAACGCTCTTTGAGTGTTGCTGATTATGCGGTGGCCAATTAGAAACGGTTTACTGGTTGCTTCCTTGTATATGAGGTTGATTAACCCTGTATTCATGGCTCAGCATTGTCAGATTTGTAACATCTCCAGTGTCAGCTTGTACAGTCGGACTTGCTCCAGTACTTAAGCTTTCGGTTTCCTGGTTGTGGATCTTCGGCATAGACTCCTGGTTATTCCTGGTTGCGGACTCTTTCGTGAATCCTTCTCCGTGTTCCTGGGTTGCGAAGTTCCTGGTTTTCTGGGTCCTGGTTTACTCTGTGGTTCCTGGTGGCAGATGTCTTCATATGCAGCAGTGCTGGTCTTGGGATTTGGGACTCTATATTTGGGTTACATCGTGATCGCCAAAGTCTGGTTTTGCAGGGACTCTGTTTTGTCTTACACTGTATTTGGACTCTATAAATCCTGATATCCTCTTTGCCTGATATCCTTGACCTTAGACTGTGTTATAGACAGTGTTATAGTGTTATTTGCCATGGGTTTGTTATTATAACTTTGTATTTAAATGCATGTTCAGACTATAGTTTTGGTTCTTGCCCTTTAAGGGCTTCCGCTGTGCCGCATTCTGTTTAAGTTCTTTAGCGGTTTCTAATAATGTGAGAACCGTAACATGAAGAGCCTTATGAAGTCATCAAACTGTCATCCTGTTGTAGACCATGTTAGTACTGTAACATGAAAGTGCTTTGTCCTCAGTGCTGAAGCATTAAACATAACTGACCTGATGAGGCTCAGCTGTACAGTACATCTGGGAAGGCAGACCAGGGGCTGAAACAAAGGCAGAATGCCCTCAAAAGGCAGTCAGGTTTATTGATGCAGTCTGTCAAATGAGGTCTTCATGGTTGTATCCAGCATTTATGTCTGAATGATATTTAGTTTAATGGATCACCTCCAACAAGGTGTGCAAGTTGGTTAGGCTGCTTGAATTAGAGCATATAAATCTCTTACAAACAGTGCAGAAATTATTAGTGAAGGTGGTCATTTGACCCTTTTTACAAAATATTTACAGTGCCAACTAAAAATGAAACAATAATTATTGCATTTTGTACTACTTATTACAATTTCAATGTATGCTACAGCAAAAGTGCTTTTTATAAAATAATCCATTACAGAAGGTATTACAGGTTCAGAAAACTAATTTAATTTCTCTGCCCTAAAAACTTTTTTTTTTAATACTGAACTTATTCTCAGAGCAAGTAAATGCTAGTACCATACAATGTTTCTGATTCAGACACTCTATAGCATATCTGATGATAATACAGTAGGCCAACTGAGACTAAGCATGTAGCTTGTGATAACCAAGACTAGAGTGCTTTGACCTTTAAAACTTATCCTAGAAATAGAAATACTTGGGTCAGTCATGATTTTCAAGGAAAGGCCTGCTTATGCCACAGATCCCCAAAAGAGACAAGAATACTCCTCTCACTGACATTTCCAGAAACGTTTTGTTGCTGTCTTAACACAAAAGGAAACATCCCCTTAGCCACTCACACCACATACACTTAAAACAATTTTTATGTCCAGTCTGTCTGACTTGCAGCAAGGATAAGCTCAAAACCCAAGGTGCTTCAGATGGGAACAGCATTGAACTTCATTGTGAATCAATGCCTTTTCACAGACACTTGGTATAAGAGTTATATTACTCAACATTTTTCTGAAAACTTATAAGAAAGACTGAAATGGTAAAAAATATCCATGAATAAATACTAAAAAATGCATCTGACCTTTGTTTCTGATTCTTTAGCTCAATTTTAAAAATGAACACAAGGAAAAAATAGAATTTAACATTCTATAATGGAAAATTGAAAGAAGAGACCTGAAACCACCTAACTAGATTTTCTCGAACCTACTAGAGCAGAGTTCTTTGAATGATGTAGGGTACATTGCTTTGTACATTTTATTGTACTGTAATTATATAATTTGATTACTAATTAGTTAATAATTAAAATAATCATTTTTCTTTTAAAAGTACCTGTAAAACTGCAGGGTTTTGATTGTTCATTCCCGATCACAACATTACTTCTAGATCTCATTTGAATTGTGCTTAATGCTTTTAATATTCTCAGGTAAATCTAAATGGCATGACTACTTAGTTTTTATTTCAAAATCGATCAAGCCTTTTCAATAAGTTGACATTTTATACTTAATTTACCAAGTAATCAGGTACTGGGTAATAAGGTCCCTTAATAACAAGGGGCAATGTTGGTTATTTTTCAGCTAATACATGTACAGTAAATGCATCCTCGCTTACAGAGCAGCATGGTGGTGTAGTTGCACAACTACCTCACTACTACCTCTGCAGTTCTGGGTTTGATTCTAGCATGGAGTGCCCTTCTTGTGGAGACTGTATATTCTCCCATTGTACTTTGGATTTCTTCTGTATGCTCCACTTTCTTCTCAAAATTTGGTGGTTAGGTTACTACAGAAGGTGTCTATTAGCTGCCAATGTATATATGATTCCTTTAAAATGAACTGGCATCCAGTTTAGGTCTCACCTTGTGAGCTATGTTTGTTGGATTAGACAGTGACTCTCTGCAATTATTGTAGGATAAAGTGACTATGCATGATGGACATTAATATTCTACGTGGTAGAAATACCATATACAGTATGTCCTTGTTAACATGCAATTGAAATCAATAAACAAGAACACAGCAATACATTTTGCATATCCAGACTATACTGCATCCTCTGTTCTGTTTATTAATTTTGCAGCAGTAGACCTTCCAATAAATTACTTCACAACTCTCTGTTCCAGTGTCCTTTACACTGTATTGGAGCAGTTAATATACTTTTGGGGAATTATATACTATGATACAATACAAATAGGTTTTTGTTTTGTTGTTTGTTTGCTTATTTATCTGTGTTACTCATACTTAAATTAGGGTCCGTATAACCTACCTTTTAGGTTACTCAAGACAGCTCTACATTCATGATGTCTCTATGTAAGCAATACCATAACATTATCAACATGATTAAAAATGTCCAAATATATTTGCCAATCCATCCTATTTTTTCAAACAAGATTTAACTTTTTGTTCATTGTTCATAGCTAGTGTGATATCGGCAGTCTTCAGCCTATAGTCTTTTTGTGATCTGATTATTTTGATGTCTTTTTAAGCTGTGCATTTGGTCTTGACAGCAGGCAGCAGCCATTTGAGTGGGCGGAATAGATTCCAAACATCAGGCAGACCAGGAAAAAAATGGAAGTAGAAGCAGTTCTTGACCAAAAATAGCACACATCAAAACATCGATAAAGATTTCCATTGATCCTCCATTTATGTGAAATTCTGACTTAATTTACCATCTTGAAAGTTTACTCAGCACTTCACCCATTATAAAATGTGTGTGAATAATACTTGGGAAAATACAGCAAAAACTGTTCTATTTTTATACTGCACTCTTAACTGCCATTGTTTTAAAGTAAATGACTGCAATGCTGCACAGCTAATGCAATTATTATTTTAAGTGATTACACTAAATGGAAAAATTAAATTACATAACATAAAACTCTGGTTTGGTGACACTTTAAAACAGCTTTCCTGTTTTTCCACAGGAACTGTCAAATTAGCGCAGTTAGCTTATTTTTGCCCGAAGGTGGGTCTGAACCTTTTGGAACTATTATATAATCTATGCTTGTTACTGAAAAAAATAAATAAAATTAAATGCTTATAAATGTGCAAAAAGTACAGGTTTTCTTTCCCCTGTTATAGTGTCTTTTGTTTGTCACTGCATCAGATGAATGTGGAATGTGAAAGCTTGGGGTCCCTTGAGTTCAGCTGTTGTGTCCAGCAATTAATTTAGGTTTTTCTGCTTTTAAGGTTTGAACCTGATATGGATTTATGCTCCTTAAGGACTCTCCAGCTATATTTTTAGTTTCTCTCATAGCTGATTCATCTACTTTACATCAATCTGATTTCAATCTTGCTCACCAGGCTATTGAAATCTTTGTTTATTCCTCTTATTCTTAATGACTCCCTTTAGCATATACAGTCACACATTTTAATGTTATTTGATGTGTTTCAGTGTGTTTTAAGGTCATAACTTTTAATGCAACCTCAAGGGTTTAGTACACTTTTCTCTTCTAGCTATTAATATCATATTCTTCCTAAGCGGGAGTTCTGGTCCAGCTGCATACAGTATATATGGAGCTATAACGCAGATGTAATGTGGTTGAAAAAAACTATTTAATTTTTTTAATAAAAACATTTGAGTTTTTGAAATATTATATTTGTTATCTCTATGCATCATAACGTAAATGTTCATTGCTTTGGTTGATGAGAAAAAGAAGATCTTAGAAGATCTTAGAGGTTGAAAATGTAGTCTGCTTGAAAGAGCAGGAGGGAGCAAGAGTGTATTTTTCATTTTAAAATCTATCTGCATTCAGAACTCTTTACAATTGCTAAGGAGAAGGCTTTTTTTTCTTTTTAATTTTTTTTCTTGCTCTTTCTCTTACGTTTGTGAGATTTCTGTCTCTTTCTATCTTGATGATGTCTGGGTGTTGATCTGAGTTCAGTGGGCTGTTCTTTCCATGACTGGGTAGTCCTTCTGATGTCTGGGCCTTAGGGCTGGCTCTGGGTAGCACACTGCCCTGGGTGTTTGGCTGACTGCAACTGACAATAATCTATAAAATATATTTCATTTGTACATATTATGAAAAGTTATGTTGATTTAGCTTTATGTTTATTGTGACACTATGTCGGTCTTTTGTAATCTATTGGAGTAGTAAAAAAATTAAACATATTATATGTCTTTGTTCCCTTATAGTCAGGTCATAATTTGTACTACTGTATATATGCTATATGAATCCAGCCTCTACAGAATATGTTCCTCACTTTGTTATTCTTTGGAACAGTCAAAATGGACTGGCTAGATGTACTGAAAATGTTCAGGCTGAACTGCAGGTTAGTGGGATCATCCACCAGTGTATTTGAGCATCCATTTTAGGACATTAATGTGAAATTCCTCATCTTTTTCCACTATAGGTAGGTGTATGTTACAAAAACACTGTTGTATAGAATGTATGTAATAATAAAATAAATTCTACATTTGGCTCAGTAGTTTTACACAACGAATATTCCCACTTCAACTCCCACTGCTCAGCTATTTTTACCCTCATGAAGTAATTAAAATCAGTTCATACTTTTAATTTTTATAATAAAAAAATCCTCATCTCTATAGTGATAATGGAATTAATTAAATTAGGGGGAAAAGCCACTTAATCTAAACTCCCAAGAGACTTTAACTATTACAACAGAAACGTCCTCATTTTCTGTTCAACAGACAACATTAACTAATAAATTTAATAAATGTAAACACAGTTGCCCATTAAGCAAATGTATATGTAAAATAAAGATTTATAACTGTACACTGGATATTTAAGATTTTGAAAAGCAGCCTGGAAAATTTGTGCAGTGTTCTAGCCTTACAGAGAGATGCATGAATGTGAACAGAGAGAACTGTGGTTATGGAGGGGATTTTGAAGTCTCGCTACTGTAGAAAGAACATCATTATGCAAGTACTTACCGTTAAAACAATAAAATATCTGTAGTCCACAATAAAAGGTAGACAAATATTATCTTTGAAAGTTGACTGTCAAAAGTTAATACTAGGCTTCATTTAGATTTAATATTTTCTGAGGCATTTCATAATTTTGGAGAATTTTCAGTACTTTAAAAAATTATAATTATCTTGGGATTATTGTCTTAGTTTTATATTTGTGCCTGTCTTGAGTGATTCCCTGATGCTTAGGATGTGTATAATATGCTGTGGAATGACCTAGTTGTTGTTTATGTGCCTGCAGGATGCTCTTTGATCATATTTGCCACTTCATTTTATTTGCAATATTCTGAATAAATTGAAGTATATTTTGTCTTGTTCGCAAGAATGCACCACATAAACAGCAAAAAAGAATTCATTACAACATTTCTTTGTCTACAGAGTATTATCATTTATCTAAACTAAGCACCAGGTGTATTTCCACACAGATGACTGTTTCTGTAGAGATGAACTGCTTACATGCACATTCCTGTGCAGTTGGGAGCCTTTCTGAAAATTCAGAAATACTCGTCATCAATCTGTGATGGTTTACTGACCAAAGCTTAAGTGAAGCAATACAACAAATCTGAAATGCCTTACACTGTACCTGGAATGTTCAAAATCATACATTTCTACAGTAAAAACATATAAGCTATTAAGCCCTGTCGAAGATCGCCGAAGTGTTCCCTGTCCCTGTTCCGGATCCCGTTCCGGATTTTAACTGTGTTTGTCTAGTCTTGTCTTTACTTGCATTGTTAAGCGCCTATGGGCAACCTTGTTGTGAAAAGCGCTATATAAAAATAAATTGAATTAAATTGAAATGAATTGATGCATCCCCCGGTTTTGAAATTTGGACTGCGTCCCGGTTTCCCCGTTTTGGACTGTTTTGATCTGTTCGGCCTTGTCATGCCCCCCGAGCACCGGAACACCTTCATCACGCCCCCCTGTCTGTCAACCCATCCTGATCCTCTACGTCCTTTCCTTGTTGTCCTTCTCCAATTACTTCCAGATTATACCGTCTGCATAGGGTCTTAAACTACGCTTCGCGGAAGCCTGGACCGGCTCCTGTTACAGCGTGCAGAGGAAAATCTGAATTGATTTGATTCTGTTAGGGATGTACTAAACCTCTATACACTTTAAAAAGGAGAAACTAACAGATTAAAAATCTTGTTTTTTTCTTATTCCACCTCCACCCGCCCAACTTTGCAGGACTTCTTTTTTTTATATCTATATATTTTTTAAAATAGTTATTTTCATAACCTAAAAAATAAAAAATTAAAAAGTCTGTGCTGATACAGTATCTAGAGGAATGCTATAAATTAAAGGGAATTAAAATGTACAGTAATTACTTGATATGAAAGGGTACATTCATTATAGTGAGATAGTCCATGAGAGTGTTATGTAAAAAAACAATAATCCTATTAATTATATAATTATATTGCATTGTTACGTTTGGAGTAGTGGTAGTAATGTGGTAACAACATCCTGTCTCAACAATGTAATCATTGTTTTTAATGAAATTGTCACTTGTATGCATCTGGTATCATTAACACATTTATTACTACAGGTGGGTAGCTGCGTCAGCATGCGTAGGCTGCAAAGGAACAAGTAATAGGTTTATTCCATGCTGAAAAAAAGAAGAAAGAGAACACAACGTTTCGGCCTTGGAGCCTTCTTCAGGTGTGAGAGAGACAGGGCAGTAGGCAAAGGTAAAGTAGCGGGAGAACAAAGGTTGGGAGGGAGGAGGAGTGAGAGGCGGGAGCAGGGGACAGAAAGAGAGGCCAATCAAGAGGTGTGAAGTCAGAATGGGTGCAGAGAGGTGTGAAATGAAACTTCCAATGAATGGAGAAAATTTAAAAGAACAGTAGTCTGTCATTAAGGGAAGGGAGAAGGTGTGATCCTAGCTGCAGAATAATTTTAGTTTCGTTGGTCTTTCTGATGTATGAGTTCGGAAAACCGTCTTTGAGAACACAGACCGAGAGATTAGAGTGGTCGTGGCCATCAGAGGTGAAATGAGAAACAATGGGCTTGGAGAGATCTTTAATCTTTACAGCCCTGACGTGTTCTCTGAAACGGTCTCCGAGTCTCCTTCCTGTTTCTCCAATGTAGATGGCTGGGCATTTACTGCAAGAGATACAGTAAATAAGGTTGCTGGAGGTACAAGATGCTGTCTGGGTGATCCGGAATTGTCCTGAGGGGCCTTGAATGAGTGTGGTGGTGGCTGTGTATTTGCAGGTGATTTGCAGGGAGACCGTTTCAGAGAACACGTCAGGGCTGTAAAGATTAAAGATCTCTCCAAGCCCATTGTTTCTCATTTCACCTCTGACGGCCACGACCACTCTAATCTCTCGGTCTGTGTTCTCAAAGACGGTTTTCCGAACTCATACATCAGAAAGACCAATGAAACTAAAATTATTCTGCAGCTAGGATCACACCTTCTCCCTTCCCTTAACGACAGACTACTGTTCTTTTAAATTTTCTCCATTCATTGGAAGTTTCATTTCACACCTCTCTGCACCCATTCTGACTTCACACCTCTTGATTGGCCTCTCTTTCTGTCCCCTGCTCCCGCCTCTCACTCCTCCTCCCTCCCAACCTTTGTTCTCCCGCTACTTTACCTTTGCCTACTGCCCTGTCTCTCTCACACATGAAGAAGGCTCCACGGCCGAAACGTTGTGTTCTCTTTCTTCTTTTTTTCAGCATGGAATAAACCTATTACTTGTCACATTTATTACTATACCGATTTATCTGACAACCACACACAGCTGAGGTACATTAATTAAGAAATGCAAAACAAAATAATGAATAATAAACAAAACAAATGATAAAATATATTAATTAACAATTTCAGTTGTTTTGATTAGTTATTTGTCACTCCATGAATTTCATGGTTTCCAAGAATTTCCATGAAACAAGTAACATTGAAAACCGAGACCCTATCCGGCCTCCATTCATGGTATGTAATTCCCTTTTTAGAAACAAAAATGCAATGTTACATATTAAAATGCTAGCTAGGCTATGAATTTTTATGTTTATGTAACATGATTATTAGACTAAGAAAAAAAGATTATGTGAAGCTACCAGTTCAGTAACATCTAATGCAACAAAAGTCCCTCCTATCAATCTTCTTAGAGCAGTGAAAGGTTGAATTTGGCATGCTTTCCAGTTAAGCCAGTTTTGACTTGCGTTCTAGTTGGCTGTATCTGTGTAAAATAGTCTGTACCTGACAATATTTAAATGTCTATTTTTCTGTTTCTTGACTAGTATGAGAGTTCCTTCTTCTTTTTAGGGAGGCACTTCATAAGAGTAGGATCAACTGAAATACTGAGACTACAATAGCCACAGTATTACTCAACAGGGGTTAGCCCTTGCCTGTTCTTTTTCAGAAATCTCTTGTTGGACTGGTATTAAAATTGAGGAGTTATCTGTAGATTTGTATGATTCGAATAGTATTGGAAGTACAATTAAAGGCACATAAAAATAATTGAGGGGAAAAAAGGATAAAAAAACATAATGGTCTATGCTCATGATTTGATTTCTGTTATCACAAGTTTATTTGTAATGGTTATTGTTTTGAAGTGAGTTTATGAAATAATATTTAAAAAAAACCAATCAAATTAAGTTAACAAAGATGCTCAAAGGGAGTTCTAATGATTTATTCAGGTTAATGAACTCCACAGTAAATCATTAGGACCAAAACATATAAGAATCAACATTCAACAGTGACCAGCCATTTTAGGGACCAGCCATTAAGGCAGACTCCATAGGCATGGGCTACAGCATAAATACAAGAGCAGAAAGGGAGGATACAGGACAGAGAGTTGAGTCAAATGGAAACAAAGAAGTAAAATCAGCTTAAGCATTTATCATCCTCCTCTTTCTCCAAAGCCAAGCCATGCAAGAGATCCTCTTTGTTTAACCAGACTGGGAATGAGTTTGCTGTCTTATTTATTTTAGGAAATTATTATTTCGAACACTGTGGAATCCTCAGGCTAGAAACATTCTGTCCTATTTTAGTGACACATTGTTAGAATAGGGAAACTGCTTTCCATTCACTTGGGGCATCAGGTGGGCATATTTTTAGAGATTTATTCATTGGCAGGATTCATTTTTTCTTAAGTATTTAAATTACTGGTACAGAATTGTGGATTTATCTTGTTCAATAGTAAATAAATCTCTGGAGCACACATTTACCTATAGTGTAACCACTGGGTGTTTTATTATTTTTTGTTAATAAATATTTGTTTGTTCTAGGTCTGGGCCTGAGCTTTACTCCATCTTCGGGGCTGTGCGGCAGAATAAAGAGAAAACATTTTATGTAAGGTTCAGTTATTTCCTTCCCTGTATTTTATTAGAATTTTATCTTAAAAATACATGCTCCATTCCAATTGAGGCAGAAAAAAACATTTAATTTTAAATATTCATTAATCCATGGGAAAAATAGATTGTATTTGACTCTAAATACAGAAAACAACATTGATATAAAGGTACAATCATCCTGACACAAATGCAGGAGGATAGATGTGATGTTTGTAATTCTCCTACGTAAGTGTGGGGGCGCAGGAGTGAATTGTGTAGGAAGGGCTTTGACTATTATAAATTAGCATATAATGGGAATAAAACAATGATTCAAAATATTTCAGAAAAAATATTCTAGCACAGGTGAAATTGCAAAGGAGATTAAATTTACTTAGTTAACACAGGCTCTGTAGCCTGGTGGAAAAGGAGAAAGTCTGAAAGCAGGGAGATGTGAAGTGACAGCTGCTAGCGCCTTTGCCCAATATTTCTGAACTCTCCAGAGCAACAGAGATCAAGAGCCACATGTAAGCAATATTAAAAAGGTGCACTGTGTGACAGAGCAGCAAACATGGTAAGTGCAGTAAATATACTGTTTTGCAATTGTGTTTAAAACCAGTTAAATGTCACACCAATCATACTGTACCTTTACACAAGTTTCAAAGTTATAGAACAAATATGAGCAGGATAAGACTATTACTTTGGGTGAGTTGTAACAAAACTTGAAGTTATATAAGCCACCAACTCATTTACTGTATGTATACATAGATGTCTTTCTTGTTTATATATCTGTATGTGGATATCACAATATACTTGATATGCATGTAAACAGATATAAACAGATATACTTGCATGTCTGTCTTAAATCTGGCATCACATTCTCTCTACAATACATGTTACTACCATGCCTGCTCCCTGTGTATCTAATTTTGCTGGTTCTCTTCTTTCTAGTTTCTCTCAGCTTGATGCTGCATGCCTTAGTACTGTAAATTGTTATCACGTATGAAATTAATCACCTGTTTATTAGATTCCATTCTAAGTACTTTATTTCAATTCTGTTTTACTGCCCTCTGCCCTATTGTCATTAACATAATAAATGAGTCCTTGAGCACTGGAGTAGTACCAACAGTTACCCCATGCCAAAAAAACAAAAACAAAAACAGACAAACATGGCTCTGGACAATCTAAACAATTTTTGTCCTATATCCAACCTAACTTTTTTGGCAAAAATAGTGGAACATGTTGTTCCAATTTAATTAAACAACCATCTCATTGCAAAAAACCCCTTCAAACCCTTCCAATCTGGTTTCAGACAATTTCACAATACTGAAGCTGCCATTGATAAAGTCACTAATAATCTTATGGCTTCTGATTCCGATTCTCTATCTATCCTTATTCTCCTAGATCTCAGTGCACCTTTTGAAATTGTTAACCATGACATCTTCCTGACACTCCTCTTAAAATCTTGATCTCTCTTATCTTACTTACCGTGGATAACACTGTGCTTATATTTCGATCTAAAGTGAAGAACTTGGGAGTGATTTTTGATCCAAGCATGACATTTGACCCACAAGTGCAAAATGTTTTAAAAAATATCATACTTCCATCTCAGAAATATCACCAGATTGCATCCTATATTGCCTCTGACTGTAGCTGAAAAGCTGGTTAACACATTTGTCTTTTCTAGAATTAATTACTGCAACAATCTACTCACTGGGGTATCCAAAACCACACTGAACACACTTCAGTATGTCCAGAATTCCTCAGGCAAAATCCTGAGAATCCTCGAGTCCTTTCACTAGCTTCCTATCAGGTTTTGTGTCAACTTCTCAAAATCCTTTCTCTCACCTATACAGCACTTCATGACTTTATGACATGACCTGAGTACCTGTTTGACTTATCTTCCTACTCCCCACCTCTCAGCCTTCGCTCATCTAATTCTGGTCTCCTGTTTGTCCCAAAACACATTTACATTCTATGGATGACAGGGCCTTCTCCTACTCTCCTACTATACCCTGTAACTCTGGAATTCTATCCTCAAGGATATCAGAGAAACACCTTCCCTGAGCACTTTCATATCTAAACTCCATCCCTTCTTCTTCAGAGAGGCTTTTGTTTAATTAGTGTCGATGCCTGCTCCTTGCATCCTCTACTGCATTCTAAACTCCTGTTTTTTATTGTGTTAATTGTGTTGTCTCCTTGTCTTGTTAACATTTTCTTCTTACTGTAAAGTGCTTTGAGAAACTACTTTTAAAGGGACTATGTAAAAAGTTTATTATTACAAACCAGCAGCTAATAAACTATTTTATCAAAAAAATACGATATAATATCAGTGAAAATAGGACAAACATGAACATGCAAATACTTTTTTTTCATGGTGTAATCAGTGCAGACTAAATTGTTTTTAGAAACAAAACAATTTCCTCATTTGCTTTCTTAATATTTAGTAGAAAGGATATAGATACATTGTTGCCTGTTAGTTTTTCTTAGACATGTGCTGCTTGCAAGAATATAACTCCACCATTTCTTCCTTTCTCGGTAGATATCAAAGGAAATGAAGTATCCAAATACAGGGTAAATCCTGAAATGAAGATGATGGAGCTGTTGCCTAACTAGCCACTCAGGATACTCAAGAGACCATAGTGTTCTGTTCTCATGGTGTTTTGCAGCTCATAATTGTTTTCCTACCTCAATATCATGAGGTCTGAAGTAATTTTCAGATTTCTAGTATTTGAGGGGATATTATTTTGAAAACAGACACAATTTTGATATGGAAACATATTTTCTGAAATATATCTTATTTCCAGGGCCATTTGGATTTTTAGGAAGTTGTAAGAAGCAAAGGTGGATTTTCTGGTAACAACAAAGGAAAAAATAAATGTTTTACTTCATTAAAAAGGCTGCAAAGAAGTTACACTAAAACCAAGCATTATATAGTATATAATAATTATATATGCTTTATTCTATTATAATATAAAGTATATTAAAATAATAATTACCAAGCATTATTGTAAATTATTATTATCCATGTCCGCAAGATTAGTAAATAGTTAATACTAACATATGAACTGTCTCTGTTTGAAGAATCTAGGTTCTCCTGTACTTTTTCCACAGTCTCCTCAGATTTGCCAATTCGTATCTTACTGGCAAAGCTTTACAGATACTTGGAACACTATCTACATGTCACTAGCTCTGATCTAGGCCTAGTGCAGTAATTGGTTGACCTTTTCATCTGGAGTCCAGAGCCCTAACCACTACAACATGTTGCTGCCTTGCTATCATTGCTCCACACTATACTGTATATTATAGTTTTATTTTAACAGAAGAAAACCATGTGTCCTGATTGTATCACTTTGAAAAAAGCCCATAAGGCTCAACTAAAATGCCACATTAAAAATGAGAGGGGAGAGGGTGTGTGTGTGGGCGCTTCATATCAGCAACCCATCACTTGCTCGTGTCATTGATGGAAATCAGAATCAGTTTCAGGGCTCCCTTCCTGTCTGAAGTGCTCTCTGGACTAAGCTTCAAAAAGTAAAGAATAACATAAGAGCACAGATACTGTGGGTAATATGCTGGAGAGCATTGTAAAGGTTTCTTGGAGAAGTAGTTCAATCACAGTATGACATTATTTAGTTATTTTTTTAATGCAATTTGTTTACATGAAACAATAATACTAATTTTAGAGGGAAATTCAGTTTTCTAGCACCTGGTTTGCTTGTACAGCTTGTGTCAGTAAATGCCATGTTTATCAGATTTGGATGCTGCCCATTAGGTCAACCCCAAACAAATTGTGAAAGATTTACAAAACAGAACATAGAACGATAGTAGAATAGTACTTTACTTAACTGGAGTACAAATGCATTAGACTGTCTTTGAAAAATCATTATTTAAGACCTACTGACCATTCATTTGCAAAGACCTTTGTATCAGTCATTCTCCAAACAAGCTACCATTTTCTTTTAAAGTTTTTTTCTGCTCATGTTATATCGTTTATAAAAATTCCCTTTTCTGAATGATTGACATGTTTGGTGTGTTATTACCATTTGAAAAAAAAGTATGTATGTCAATGTTTTTTTATCTTTGACATTTCTATGATTACCATGTAAAATATAAAGAATAATGCTTTCAGTTTTCTGAAACAAAATGTATTTATTTATACAAGGGTTATTTAATCCAATGTAATTTATTAATGAGATAATGAATTAGATAAAACCACATTTTCCAAAGTGCAGCAGCAGCTGCCTGCAATTTGTTATAAGTTTGAAAGTTACAGATTGAATTCAAGAAGGTTTTCATTATTTGTAATAGTACATAAATCCACGCAGTCATTTTAAAAAGTTATATTTTTTAAATTTATTTATTTAATGCCTACAAACACCATTTTGGTTCACACAATATACATTATATGTTTTATGTCTTTTCATAATTAATGGTCATTGATAAGACATAATGAAGATAGTTTCATTTTGCTCTCTATGCTGTGCTTACTTTACAGCAACTTTACAGCAACGTGCACTGAGATTTAGATGCAATTCTTACAAAATTATAAAACATTTTACTCTGGAAATATTTTCTTATTATTTATGTATTGTTTTTAAAATACCTCATTATTTCTCATTCTGACACAGCAGTTAAAGTATAGCTTACTGGCATCTTCTTAATCACAAACAACTTTTTTAATAACATGGTTATTAGTCAGGAGAACTGATGTGATTACCTTGTTATTACAGATTTAGATAAATTAGTATGTTTTGAAATGAATTATTTGCCCTTTAGCTTTGCCCTTGCCATTGCAAACTGTAGCCAGGGACTTCTGGCATGGCCGACTGCCTGCAGGAAACAGTGGAGAAAACCCAACAAAGCCAACAGAACAGCAGGAGCTAATTGGTTGAATGTAGAATGCAAAACTGTCTCTTGAAGACGACTTGTTTGTGTTACCAAACAGGTTACAAGATGATCATATTGAAAAAAAAAATTAAGATAAATCTGTGGCATATATACATTTAAGTTCTCTCACTGATTCCTTTGCTTATTTAACACTTGTAGAAGAAACACAATTTCTGTGTGTGTGTGTTGGGCATTAATGATGGGAATGTTATCCAATTGAATTCCAAATTAAACCTGTTCAGAAATTATAGTGACATTGTCCTACAAAAGCGTGAATCTTCCAGCTTCCTTTTAACATTCATACAAGCTATATCATTTAAATACCCGCAGGAAATAAGCTGAAGGTTCTGAGTATGCTAATATAAAAGAGATTTCATTTCTTATGAATCATACATAAAGTATCTGAGAATATAAAGTAGGGAGCTGCGTATTGGCTGAAAATGAACAAGTGAACAAGTACAGCCTGATTCGATACTGAAAATGGGGAAGAAACAAATGTATCGGCTGTTCAGCCTTCTTCAACTTTCAGACTTCAGAACAAAAAGAAAGCTCAACAGCCGAAAAATGTTTCTTCTCTTTACTTTTCAGCATGGAAAAAAACTTTATTTGTTCCTATACATCAGAAACTATTTGCATACTACTGCATTACCCATGAGAAAACTTCTAGTAAATCACACATTTTAACCACTAAATTAAACTAAACTGTTGTGAATAATTAACAAATCCTCCTAATTCAGAAAATCAGTAAGACATAAATTGTCTGATTACAAGAGTAACAGTTTTTTTTTTTATTTTAACTTCAATATTGGCAACTATACCCTTAAACTAATTTGGTTATACTGCACATTTCTTCCATTCTTAACAGAAAGGGAGTGTTTTGTTTTTTTTAATTCAATCAGAAAGTATGGTTGTAATTTTCTAATTATTTAGTTTTGATGCATAACACTGTAGCTGGACACACAATATTAAGATACCTAATATAGGTGCCTTTACACGTGAAATCACTTCAGTGTTATACAAGTTAAAGAAGAAAAACAAAAATATGTATCTGCCTCACCTACTGCTCAGTAAAGAATCTATAATGATTAAATTGTCTTTATCGATAAGGCATAATGACTATTGATTGACAGTAATTTATATGTTATACTTATATCTGGAAACGTATTTAAGTTTTCTTAAAAACCTGTAATCATGCAGCTTTTATGAAGGCTTAAATTTCAGTGTTTTGTGGTCTGATATTTTTATTGATATACTGAAATTCTGCTAGCTGTGCTGTTCTCTTTTGATGTACTGCACTCAGGGAACAATTTGAATGTCAGTTATGTTCACTGACTGCCTGGCTTTCCTTCATAAAGTGTAAACAGTTTTAGCCTGTGTCTGTTCTGATCCGTCTTTAGAGTAAGTGGAACCCATAACTTTGATGTATTGAACAAAAACCAGTGATATCATGATTTATGCAATTGTCGGTCTTGCTGTCCAGTCACAGTTAAACAGATGATATCAGCCTGCAGGTGGTTCAATAACTAATTTAACCTCCAACCTAATGTCTGAAATGATATATCAATCAAAGCCTTTAAACATCAGGATCTCTAAATGTTCACTGGGCTGCAAGACAACATGATATATTACTTTTCAATTCTACTATAATCTTGCTGCTTAATGGGTTTATGGCCAGGTTTGTTGTTTTATATGCCTATTTCTGATCATTAAAATCTCTGTTGTCTCTGTCAGTGGATTGTTTAGCTGTATTGCCCTTTTTTACATTCTGCTCATGTGAGAGGTGATTTATTCAAGACCACTATAATCACCTGTAAATCATAGTCATATATCTAATTCTTTATCTATGTACATCATTCTTTTCAGAACAAGAAATATAATCTGCCATGATGATCCAACAATATGTATATTATATAAGCATTTGTATTTTTATATACAATATATAGTAAAATATTCAAATGATGATGGTGATGAAAAACACTTTTTGATTTAAATTTATAGGAGCTGATTAAACACAGAATCAGCTGTGTTAAAGTCATTGTTTGAAATGTAAGTGTTAACTCTTCATCTAACATGGGTGATTTTTAAAGACAATAAAACCATTTTAGAGATTTGTTTAACTTTTGTAGTGGTTCTTGAGTTGTAAGCAATTAGTTGTAAGTTGCAACTTCTTCCATTTGTCCATCGCTTGTCCCATGGTTGTTCTGAGCAGGGCAGTGGCAAAATGGGAGGCTTGGAGACAGTTTGGAGAAAAGAGCCTCGAGGATCAGGAATAGAGATGTCATGTGCAGGACTGTGGCAGGAAACTAGAAGACCTGGAGAAATCCCACGCAAACAAAGGAGAACATGTGAGCTGTGCAGATATGAGCACCTGAGGTCAGATTTGAGCTCAACATCCTGAGTCTCCGAGGCAGCAGCACTGACTCCCATGCACTGCGCCAGCAGGTGGCCCAAGTGTTTGTGATTTACAAAGTGTCAAATTTCTTGAGATATATTCTCATAAAATGGCAATTACCATGTGGAAGTTCAATTAAAACTGATTCAAGGAGGCACTTCTTTACCCAGAAGGAGGTGGCAGAATGCAACAAGTAGCATTTGCTTCTTTGACTTCTTTCAAGTAACACCTGGGTATGTTCTTCGGATCCATTAGCTACTAACTACCAAGTGTGACTGATGGCCTAATGCCTTGCTCTCGTTTGTAACTTTCCTCAGGTTCTTAACTTCATATGACAGGGATAGAGACTTTTAGTTTGAAATCAGGAGCAAAATTGATCTTTTTAAATCTGTTGTGTTGCTATAGAGCTTGATGAGTCATTAAAGTTTCAAATCATATTTTTTTTTCTTCCAAGTTAGAAGGTACTCTTTTCTGAACAAAAAAATCATCTAAACTAATGATAGTTTTTTAATGTATGTATAGAGCTCTGATCATAGTAATAAGCTCAAATAAAAATCATTCTGAATTATTCAGGAAATGAGAAATAATTCATACACAATGTGAGAGAGCAAACAGAGTGAACAGAGCAAAAAAAGAGCACAAAATGGAGCACACAAATACTCATGTATTTCTGCTGTCTTGGCCTAGTGTGTCATGCAGAGCTGAATATACAGTATATCGCATGTGGTCTAAAGTATGGCAGAAAAACTAAAGAACAGTGCTGATTGTGGTGTTCTTTTAACATCGCAGGGCTCTGTACATGTTGTACACAAGGTGTAAATAAAGTGTTGTCTGTTCCATAAATGTTAGAAAACTATTTTCAAAATATTTCACTTACAGATAGAAATGATTTAAATTGTCAATTCTACATCAATAAAAAAGTATTTTCAGACATCAACAGCATGTGGATTGGAATGATAGAACATCTAAAGACATATTCCAAGGTGAAAACAAGCTCTTTCAACTCAGTCTCAGGTGCAGGTTGAAATCAGGCATTAAAGGTCTTTCTGGGTTGCATCTAGTTAAGATTAATTCTGCTTGGCAGGTCATGCAGTTTGAAGTCATGTGATATTAGTGTTGGTTCCATCAAAAAATAGATCTTTTTTTCTGAGGCCTTCAGGAAGGTTAGAATTGGTTTACTGTACTGCACAAAATCATTAATTACATGCCAGGTGAATGAAGATGACGGCCAGGTAGTTAGGGCCTTATACTGTAACTGGAAAGCGGTTGGTTCAAATCTCAAGTGGGGTACTATAGTTGTACCCTTGAGCAAGGAACTTGACAAACAGCTCTCAAGTAAAATGCTTTCCTGTATAATATTGCCCTCCTGGTCTCCAGGTCATCTCTCTCTTTTAAAGGTCAATACGGTAAATGAGTACTTAGTTTTTGTAGTTAAAGCTGTATATGATATGGCTATGAAAAATGTTAGTATTATATTATATTTAATTTATGAAGGAGTGTGCGCATGTCTATGTTTGTGTCTGTGTGTGCCCTTTGATGGACTGGTGACCTATCAGGGTGTATCCTGCTTTGTGTCCATTGTTTGCTGGTATAGGCTCTGGCTCCCCCTGTGACTCTGTATTTGATGAAGAGGTTAGGAAGTGGTTAGAAATTGGATGGATGTATAAAAGCCTTGTAATCTTCATTTTACTGTATCTTCTCCTCACTTTACTGTCACTGTAGATTAGGGGTCAGCAACCTTTCAGTGGGGTCATGCCAACAGCTAGCTCATTCACTTGTTTTGACGTATTTGCATGACATTTTTATTTTTAATATCAATAATAGCTCTACTTACATTTTGATTGATAAATGTATTAAAACATACAGTAGTCATATCTAAAATTAAAAAAAATAATATGCATATCGTATCATTTAGTGTGATCCTTGCCCTTACTTTTTTCTCCAATATCAAGCTCATAGCTTGACACTTTAAGTAACACGCAAGTGTTCAGTTCAGTTGTTAACTGACATCGTGTGTGAAAATATCTGTTCACAGAAGTATGTTGATCCAAATACTGAAAAATGAAAATAGAGCATTCGTCAAACAATTACATTTCACTGCCAAGGACTTCCAACAGTTGTTTTGAAAGTTAAGATGTTAGAAATAGTGAAAGTTGAGGTGTCAAAGTCCCCAAGAAAAATGGCAAGATTTGTAAGAAATGCCATCCATGATTTGAAAAGACCTAAACAGTTTGATCTGTAGTCTGCAGAGGCTGAACTCAAATACAAATGCATGGTGATGAACTTTTTTCTGACAAGAAGATCTTGATTACATCAAGACAGTACACAAAGTGTACCAAAGGACTCCCACAGCTTATCCAATGAACTTTTTTGTGAAACAGAATGTCCTTTAATGCACTGTCGATCTCCTGAAGCTGAGTTTGAAACTGCCTGGCATTGAGGCAGATCCAGCAACAAGAAAATTCACTATTTTCATCACTGTAGTCATCATGTTATAAGTGCATAGTTCAAAATTTTGCCACAAAGATTTTCTGATTAATAATACAATGAAAATTTATGGTGGGCTGGCCAGTGTATTCTGCAATATGATCTTACGAATCCCTTCTGTTTTCTGACCATAGCAGGGACACCATCAATCATCATAGGAAATATTTGCTTGATGTCAATTCCTCAAAATAATAAATAAACATCTTAGCTATATCTTTCCCTGTAGTATTCCCATGCTTAGATTTTAGACAGAACAGCTCTTCTTGAATTCCACCTGAATCACAGTATCTCTCAAGATTTGCTAATCATGGTACGTCTTCTATCCATGCACTCTTCAAGTGCAACACTAAATACTTTTAAATCTTTTAAAACTAATGTCTGTTTCTTGTTAACATGTTTTGAGATTTTACTTAGGCATCTCTCCATCTAACAGGTACAGTAAATCCTTAATTCAACAAATGATCATATCTTTGTAGCCATATTACACTGCAGCTCTCAAATGGCTACCCACTGAAGCTCAGCAGGGTTGAGCCTTGTCAGTACCTGAATGGGAGACCTCCTGGGAAGCTATGGTTGCTGCTGGAAGTGGTGTTAGTGGGACCAGTGGGGGCCGCCCACTCTGCGGTCTGTGTGGTTCCTAATGCCCCAGAAGTATAGTGGCGGGGACAATATACTGTAGTGGGCACTGTCTTTTGAATGAGACGTTAAACCGATGTCCTGACTCTCAATGGTCATTAAAGATCCCCGGGTATTTTTTGATAAGAGTAGGGAGTTATCCCGGTGTCCAGGCCAAATTTACCCCTTCAGCCTTTACTGTGACCTCCAAATTGTCCCCATGTATGATTGGCTTGCACTTGTCCTGTGATGGACTGGCTCCCCGTCCAGGGTGTACCCTGCCTTGCGCTTGTTGCTTGCCGGGTAGGCTCCGGCTTCCCGCGACAACCGCATGGTATAAAGCGGTTTGGCAAAAGACATGACATAATTTCTTTGTTGGACAAACCATTAAACAGGACAGCAGAACAACTAAGAAAAGCCAACTTTTTATATTCTCATCCATAAATGGTTTTCCATGTTTCGTAACACATGGTGCAATTTTGTACTTTGCTTCTATAGCTTTAAATTTACTTACACAGAAATCTGTAAAGATGCTGCTTTATTTTCCATGCTATGTTATGCCCCTTTTGATAGATTCAGCTTTGTCCACTTCATCCTTGAAGTGTTGTCATGTTTTGTCTGAAAATGTCTTTTGACACATGATTTTGTTACAGCAAAGAACACAAACAGCACAGTCTGTGTCGAGTAAATCCATATTTATTTATTCAAAAAAGCTGAAGTGACCAAACATGTACGGTAACTTTGTTTTCTTAGCAACCTCTTTTTTGTCCGAAATGTCCGACACTTAAGTGTGAAAAATGTTATTAGTGGCATGGATTGCAAGCTTTCTTGCGAAAACAATAGGTCAGCCCTGCTAAAAATGCTGCAGTAAATAAATCAAGTGAATTCCTTCTTTCTAGAAGAGTTTTCATTGGGTAGCATATCATAAGGAATTACAGTCAACAGTTAAGCATAGTTTCTATCACTTTTTTCAAATTAATTTCTTTCTGGCCTATTAGACTTTCATTGCATGTTTGGCTTTCTCTGCACGTGCTGTTAAAAATCCCTTTGTCTGCCCATAATGGCAAGCGAGCTGTACATTGCTGACACAATTAATTAATTATGCTGATTTGACAATTCAAAACTGGCATCAATGTTAAGATTTGCCATTTGATGGTCAAGAATTGCTCAGGTTCTGGCAAAAAAGCAGCTTTCCAACTGTCAAAAATGTCTCTAAATATGTCTAAATATCTCTTTGTAAATAGCAAATAGATTTTTTTCATTACTCTTCCTTTAATAGGAATGTTTGTTTTATTTCCGTCAAAACTGCAATTACTAGTTGCATGCATTTTGTCATGTCTGGGCTCGCAACTGTAAACCCTGGAAATTTAGAGCATTTCTAGCCAAGAGCATCACAAGTCTGAGTGGTCTGGAAGTCGCCCGGTGGCATTACTGTTTCATTCAGCCAGGAATGAAGCAGAGTAAATCCAGTTCTTCCCAGCTGTGTACAGCTGCTTGGAGAATCCCAAACACACTCAGCCAGTGATGTAAGGCAGGTTCGAACCTGCGGTACTTGGATCATAGAGTTCAACCTGCATTTAGGCAAAAGGCTTTTAATGGTTGAGTCACCTGGGATCCCACCATTTCACTTTTTAGAGAATATCCTTAACTAAAAACAAGGCATATCTTTTGCAGAAGAAAGAATTTTCTTTCCCAACTTAAAGCATTATGTAATCTTCAGAGGAGATACAAAATCAATTTTAGGGAGAGGGTGACCTTTTCATTTAGAATGCTTGACTGAAATCATTGGCTAACTGTCATTTTTTTCATCTCAAGGAAGTCATCATCCACAGTTTATAGAGTTTTCCTACCCATCTTTTCTTGATCAGTTGCTACCTGCCTTCTACAGTTTATAAGAATGTAAACCAGAAAAAGCCATATATAGTAGATTATCATTCGATTTTGGCAAGCAGTAGCTTACTGATCTAAGAAACCCATCAAGTCATTTTTTTAAATATTCCAGGGATCCAGCAGCTCTTCACTTCTAAATTAGTTCCACTATTCAACCACTGCTTTTTATTGAAACACACCTATTTTGAAATCCAATACTTTATGTACAATAATGCCTACAACTTACAGTAAGCAGCTGCATTTGTGTAGTGCTTTTCATCCTAAAGTATTCCTAAATGTTTCACATAGAGGAGGAGAAACACTTCATTCATCACAAAAGCATGTGGCTGTCATTCTGCACAGCAGACCAGAGGCTGAGAAGTGAGAAATTGGTTTACCAATTAATTTGTGTAAAAGACCGTACAGGTCCCAACTAGAATTTAGCTAGGACACCAGGGTTGACACCCCTAATCTTACGAACAGTGCCATAGGATCTTTAATGACTAAGCAGACAAGCCCTTAATTTAATATCTCAGCTGAAGAACGACTCCACCGACTGTTACCCTGCTGGAACATTCGTTTTTGGAAATTCTGATCCAGAGGGAAAAGCACTAGCTACTGGTATACGAGCACCACTTACAGTACATAATAGGCTGGATGTTCTGTAGAGGTCTTACATCCCAGTCAAACCTGGCCCAGCCTTGCTTAGCTTCTGAGATCTTCTGAGATCAGGCAAATGCTAAAAACGTTTAAAAAAAATATTTCTGTTTGTTATGGTTTACAAGAAAAGATTTTAAAGTGAAAGTGCTTATGTTTAAGAAGGCATATTAGACCGATAAAAACAGATTTACATACATGGTTTGTATATACAGTACATTACGTTTATGCCATAAGGGTCTGACCATACATTTCAGGATGCAGCTCTATTGATAAAGCCTTTTTCATTATAAGTTGAAGCTCTTTTGCTAAGGAACGGGAATCAGATTTCCCAAAAGAAAAGTATAAAACAATTGGTCTTGACATAAATATATAAATCCCACAATACAAAGTGGCTTTATGATGTTAAGCTTGATTTTATTTTTATTCTCCACATATTATTTTAATACCAATTTGCAGTTTTGTCTCATAATCAGAAAGTGAATAGTTCATCTATGGTAAATGTGACTAATGTTTTAACTAAGTTGGCATGGACCTTCGGATAAAGATGCATCTGGTTTGATTCCACTTTTTATTATCCTGCTTAGCAGGAAACAGAGTTTTCTAATGAAAGTTTTTTCTCATTATATCTGTGTAAATGTATTTTTTTACAATACTAGTGTATTTTGTTTTAATGGAGAAAGTTAGAAAAAGAGGTTTTAGAATCCAGATTGTAAATCATTTTAATACTTTCTTTTTACTTCTATTTTTATGTGGAACATATTCTATTTTTTACTAGTCAGAAGTAGTATTGATATATACAACATCTTGACCCCATAATTGGATAATATACAGTATACTGTATGTATAACAGATACAAAAGGGTTCAGATTTGTTTGTTTTTCTGTGAAGAAATGACTGAAACACACAATATTGTGTGAACATATGACCAACAACGGAAAGCCACATGTGTCAGCAGGAAGTACCTTCTGTAATGTTACTGCCAACATTTATTATAGCTCCCCTATAGGCATTAAATAAAAATAAATAAATGATCAGAATTAACTAGAAACATAGAGGATTGAATGTACAACTGCACTAAAACCGAAAACTCAATAGCTTTGTTCTAATATTGACATGTATCTCTTTGTGAAGGTAAAATGCAGAAACGACCAGTCCCAAATCAACAGCAGATTTTTTTTTCTAAGCTGTGTTTGCAATCATGTTAAAATACACACACACAAAAGGTGAAGTCTATACATTCTTTTTCAAATAGAATTAAATCCCTTTTAAGTGCCATGCAAACAATTTTGTGATGGGATTTTAGACGCTAGTTGACACAATGTCCAATCTTAAACAAAACCCAGGCATTAGAGACCTTGAATACAATAGAGTGTATCCATAATCTGAAGCATTAATGGGAATTACATTTTTACAGCACTGGTAGCTGAACAAGAGCTGCATCTTTTAAAGATTATGACCTATCTATAGTAAAGGCACACACAGTGCAGACATTTATAAGCAGGTGTAGAAAGTGCTGTGAAGTGGATATTGCGTAACTGTGCATCAGAAAGTCACACCAATAACACTCAATTATACACAACCACTTTAAACTTTTAACAGCTGATGCCTTGATGAGGTCAAAGCAGAGATGACGTGGAGAAAAACTAACACCACTTTTTCAGAAGGAATAATATTATATTTCCTTCAATTTTTGAAGTTTTCCCTGCTCTGCAGTAGTCCACTTTCTATTGCACACTTCTCTGAAAGATGTGGCTTAATGCACTCCAATAGATCATTCTAAATAGAAACATGGCATAGCTGTTAGTCTATTAGCAGATCAAGACACTGAGTGCATCTGGAAATGTAAGCCCTAAAGCCCAGTTACTTGTGAATGTGACCAGATCAAGTGAATATCTCCAGCTGCTGCTCAAATCTCTGTTCCTGTAAGGGAAACTTAAAGAGGGCACCAACAAAAAACACTTTTCTGCCAAGAGAAATCATTGCCTGAACATGGTATCTGCCACATTACCCCAGTGATGCAGAAATTCAGGAGCAGAGAGGACATCATCTGTTTTCTAGCTTGTAAGCATTATTGTATTTTAGGGATCTACAGTAGGTCTAGGTCCAAGAAGAGCCAAATCACCATCACTGTCGCCAATATTCTGTTGTCTGTTGTAACACAGATTGGCTGCACATGCATTTGCTTACTGTTTGTCTGTTCCTTGGCACTGCAGATTTTTAAAGAGCTGCCAGGGCAACCATCGGCCTGGTCTATTTTAACTCCATTGTGATACGTTTGATTGGTGAGTCCTGTTCAAACAGATCAATTTCACCCTATGATCTACAAGAGATTTTCAAAGTCATAGTGTGTTATTATACATCAGGAACACTAACCTTTTCAGTTCAAGGATGTATTCACTTCACTTTTTATACTACATGAAATGTTTTACAATTTAGCATATCGGCTTAAACTGGATCCATGCTTTCATAAAGATAAACAAAAAACATAACAGAGATTAACAGTGTACTGCTTTGGAAATCATTTTAATTATTTGGACCAGAAGTAGGAGTAGAGACACCTACAGTATGGTATAGCCAGAAATTGTGCTTGAACAGTAAAGTACAATTCTGTTCTCATAATCCAAAAGAATGCATTTACCTGGGGCATGCACATAAACCATTTAAGCAGAAATAAAGCATTTTATAACATTTCTCCCTATATAATATGAATAAGTTAAATGTTAAATATTTAACTTTAAATATAAATTTCTCATTCCACGCAGCAGAAGAGAAAAACTGTCAGATGCTGCACGAAACATTTTAATCAAATTGGGAACAATAACACGCTAGTCTTCTTTTCAAAAATAAAAGAAAAATTAAAGATTTCTGGTGAATTACTTTTCATATTTGTCCTTTATAATGATGAAAAATACAAAAGCGAATATCAAGTACTGTCTTGTTTGTGTATTATCCTTGGTGGGTATTGTTTTTTCATTCCTATGTTTAATGTCAATGGTGCACATGCTGCCCTAGTTTGTAATAACACAGAAGAAAGAAAATGAAAGCAGGCCATATTTGTGGCTGAAATACTCTATATAATATATATATTTTTAAATATCTGAATAATTCACTACATGTGATGTTCTGTTAAAAGGCATGCTAAACCAATGAAAGAAAAATGCAATGTGTATGTTTTAAAATACATACATAAAAGCTTGTGAAACCAGCAAGTTAAAAAGTATAAAAAAAAGTTATTCTGAAAAGCATGAAAAAATTGAAAAACAGTATATGAGTTTGTTGAGTGTCTTTTAACACCAAGAATCAAAGATGATCATTCTGTTTACAAGGAGTTAAAATGTATTGTATCAGAAAGAGGCATGTGGAGTAGAAAGAAAAAATAAACATTAAGGTAAAACATACTACTGAACTCTACTGGTTCATTAAAAAAACTAAGGATTAATGAAAGCTGTTTTTCAAACAAAGGCCTGAGAGATAGCATCCTGAAACCACTGTGTAGTACCTTGAGCTTATTGCATTGTGTAAACATGTACTTATTACTAATACCGCATACATACTAAGCCATCACTAATACTGCATGATGGAAATGGATAATACATGGCTCCAGACCTTTTATTTAAATCTTTGTTAGGGACTCAGAACTAACAGTGTTTGTTTTGACTTTTTAGAAGAAGGAATGTGAATTGTAAGAACCTCATATGCTTAATTTCATTCCATATTTTGAGAATGAACAACACTTATAGAAACTAAAAGAAACATGGAAAAATGCTTACTTTTCTGCTGATATTCTATGAATCACAATATTTTCAAACTATTCAAATGTAACTATATTTACAAAGGGAAAACTCTATTGTTCATGAGTGAAAAGACATGAAAGTCTGAATACATTGCCAGACCACATGTCATATACAGTATATGCAATTTCTTTTGTCAAGGAATAATAATCTTTCTGATCACATGCTATTGTGATACTGATGACATGTTATTCTGCAAACATACTGTATACAGCTAACAATTGCTAAAAGTATTAGAAACCTGGAAAAGTAAAACCCAACTGAAAAACATTTGAATTAAAAAAGATTTTTTGGCTACACTGTGTGTCTAGACGTTCCTTTAGCAACACAAATAGTCATTTGTTGAAGCAGAAATTTTGTTGACTTGTTGGAGTTTATTGGCAAGAACAAAATGAATGGAAAGTGTTCTGTTAAAATTCAGCTGCAGTTGCAGATGTAGTGACAGTGAGATTGACTAGGAAAAGGAACTTGTCAGTCATGGCCATTATCACATTTGCTTAAATGAAAAAAAAACATGAATGCAGGGCATTCAGGACCTATTTTTTCCCATATTAAATCAAGCAAAAGTATCAAAACCCATATAAACTGAAGCAATTCAAATAAAGTATCAGATATACTGTATGAGCATCACTGTTTTTCTGGTGCTTTTAACCTGTATCAGATTTTATGCTGATCAATTAATAAAAAATACACTTTGAAACTACACCTTTGCATAAAATGACCTAGTTTGACTCATATGTTCCAATATTCAAAACTTGCAGCCTCATAAGTCCCGAGGTGAAGCAGTAGTGATTAAAGTGGCTAAGTATTTTGAATCTAAGGTCAATTAACATTATTAAGTAACAAGAACAAAAATTCATAAGGTTTATTAATTACAAACCAGGTTTTTAGTTCAGGAATCTGCATGGAAAAGAAATGAAATTATTTTTAAAAAAGGCGTAAATAATGCTTGGGTTTCATTCTTATTCTAAATTGCTCATTAAAAACAGAATTACAAAAAAAAAACAGATGACACAGCTGTATGAATGATGCTGCACGTTTATGTGAAATAGTTCAGTTTGCTTAATTTTCACACTGAAAAAAGACTCAAACTGCTTCACATGCGTCTGGCATTTTCTGACTCCTCTGATGAATCATTAGTGGGAGGTACTTTTCATTTCTCTCCACATTGTTCTTCTGAGCTCTTTCTGACACCTTTTTGTTTCTTCTCTGCTGTGTAAATTAAGGCCATTATACATCTTTGAGAAATTAGAATAAGTATGACAATGGTGTCTAAATTAGGATTAGAAATATGCAATTGTAATGTGAAACCAATGTTCCACATTGAACCAGGAGGTAAACTGTAATATGAAACACAATTAAAACAAAGGCTGTTCTATACAGCCTCTAATGGCTCTTCATGTATTGAACATATTCATAATTTCTTATCTCTTAATTGTAATTCTCATACAGCATCAATATACAAATCCCCAAGGCACACACCAAAAACAGATGTAGGAAAATTACTTTTTAACTTCCTCACAAGGTCTATACTACAGTACATTTCTATGACAGCTGCTAAAAGAAGCAGGTTACCTGTATTTTATTTGTACCTCCAATGCATATTTATTCATCTATTATCCTCTATTGTCATATCTGGTGAATTGCTGGATAAATGGGATAAATAATGAACAGTAATAATGAAAATACAATTTTATGTCAAAGGGAATGTCTCCAAATTTGCTTCTAATGAAAATAACAATTTGTATTTTAATTATGGTCTAAGTGTTGGCTGTCTGTTTTATGCTTGGGTCACTTGAGAAGTTTCTCATTGATAATCTGCCAAACAAGTATGAAATGTGTTTTTTTCCAATCCACATCTGACAACTTTTGTGCCCTGTAAGAAATCTACTTGAGATAACATTCCTACAGATCAGAAACAGAGATTTTATTTGGCTAAACTCAATAACCTACAGTATGTAATGCATTTTGTATAATTTTAGGTGTTGTCATTACAAAGAGACTAATAATATGAGGTGACCGTAAAGGAAATGATGATTAAAATGTTTCTGAAATAAGGTTTCCATATACACTCATAAAATCAAATATATTTTTTAAATTAACGATCTTCTGACACCTTGGACAACTTGGGTACACAATATTAGAAGAGTTTTGAGGTTATTTGTTTATTTTCTAATGATTGTCAGAGTGCAGGCAATCCACTGATTGACCAATACAACTGTATGTATTAGGAAAAACAATAATTTCTTATTGGATGATAGAAAATAAATCCTTTTTATGGACAGTGCTTGTCTAGCTTTTGTAGCACCATCACTTAGATATTCAGGTACCTGAAAGCATGACCAACGCACAGGTCATAATTGCTAAAGGATTGCTTTATACAAGCTAGAATTCATTGTTTTGATCCTCCCAAAATTAAGTTTTACATTGTTGATAACTTTTACCGCCAATTTTCTTGTGCATTAAAACACAAGGTAATAGTGGAATAGGGAAAAGTCTCTTGCAGCATATGCAAATAAATCTCAAAATCAATAGACTGAAGGAGAGAAAACCTTACAATAAAAGCTGACTAAGGCTCTTTGATAGTACTTGGAGAGGAAGAATGACTAAATTTCAACTGGGAAAGCAATAATAACCACAATTACTTTTAATACAGCAATTGCGAAAAAGCCCTTCTTTCACTTTCTGACAAAGACTCCTAATACAGTAATGCATTGTGAAATATAGCTCCAGGCTGTTTGATGTCAGTTCAGTATTTCATGACTCATTTTAAAGATAAACCCATATGTAGATAGAAAATATTATATACACCACACATGCTAAACTATACTGCAGTGATCCTGGGAGGGGCATTTTTGGTGTTTCTTTTAACAAAGTATTTCATTCTGTTGCTTAAGGAACACGTCCAGCTGTACAAAGGAGCACAAATGTAAGTACCTTTGGACAAAATTACTAATAATAGTAGCAGTAGCTGTAGTATGTTTAATTAAACGATGGTGGTTGTGAAGATTTGTCTGATGGCATTAATAATGTAATGTTATTTTGTTTACTGTATAACAGCAAATCACTTGTTTGATAGCTATGAACATTAAGCACTTCAAAGACCGATAAAGACAAATAAAATACCTGAAAGTTCAACCATTGGGTGTGCCTTATATTCTTAATCCTTCCAATGCAAAGTCGAAACAGCCTTTATTTAAAAGCAGCCACAATAGAAAAGAGAGATACATACTTATTGAATGCAGAAAGGTGGAGGTCCTACTCAACAGATGATTGGATTATGAAAAAGGCTGCTGACAATGTGTGTATTCCTTTCACCACTATCAACATGGAGGAAAGTCCTTTCCATTTTCCAGTGTATCACATAATGACTTTTTCAAAGGATATCTTCTCAATAACAATATATATGAAACTGATAAATGGAAGTGTTTATCAGTCTTGCATTTTACTGATGACAAAGAAACTATTTTTGTATCTAATATACAGTATAATACAGACATTGTGAGATTAATATCATGTAGCAAAATGCATGCATAATAACATGAAAGTTGTTCTATAAATATCTAATATGAACATAGCCATATTACGTTTTGATCCAAAATAATGGACTATGTTTTAAGCTGATAAAGTATTCATTTTAAAAGGTGGATCATGTAAAATTCTGTAAATGCACTGACATTTACTGAAGAAATATAAAACAAAAAACAATTCTTGTGTAAAGAAACTAGATTACCAAATTCAAGTGCATTAAAGCAAAGTGTGCTCAAAATAATTAAAATGTTTTTATGTTTTTGCTGGACAAATTCACAACCTGAATTATGCTTGGGCACAACAGTGAGGTGGAATAATTTTGAAATAAGACAAATTAAAAAAAAAAATTGTTAGTTATTTGTCCATTTATGGCCATTTTTAAAAGTTTTTTATATAAAATGTGTTTTTTTTTCTGAAATTAAATGAAAATTCATAGCTGGAACAAATAAAACATAATAAAAAATACTCAAATGTGTAAGTTAAACTTGTACAAATAAAAGTGGTTTGATTTCAAGCAATAATTTGCTTCTTCATCATTTGGAAACCAGTTTCTTCTTTAGACAAAATTGTATTCATTCATAATTTGCAGTGATCTAGTGTACTACATGTGAATCAAATGGGATTGCTGGAAATAGTTATAGCTCTATAAAATATGTTTACCTATTTATTTTTATACTGCATTTATTTCTTATCTATTTTTGTTGTTATCTGCAGCTGTTGAAAAAAAAACTCATTAAGAAGCATCAATGATGCCACACAAATGTCATATTATAGTTTTCAGCACATTCCTCTCTTCAGGGTGGAGGTTACTTCAAAATGGCATGATGGAACAAATTAATACATGATGTCATTTCTATTGTAAACAAAGGGAATGCAACTAGAATGTAACGATATGCCTCTGGGTATGTATGTAATTTGCTTTAACTTTCATTGACATCAAAAGTGCCCTTTAAGCTCTTCCTGTAAATGCATCAATTTTGAGAGCCAATACAGTTCTCTGCCATTATTTGCAGGTATCTCAGTCAGTTATTTGTCTGTTAATTATATTATATTTATTTACTTGTGTACAGCACTAAAGGAGTCAGTCACCATTTATAGTGAACTATGTATTACACCCACTCTTGCAGAAACGATATTAATAGTTTGATAGCATGTTATTATCAATTTGTATTAATTTCTTTAACACAATGAAGTACTGCTGGTTTCTTTTATATTACTAATGTTCCTCTCAGTGATGCTGAAATTATGTCTAAAAAAGGTTTAGGTTTTTCATCCTATTTTCATACTGCTTGAAGGTCTAATATGATTTCCTACACAGATGGACCTATGATTAAGCAAGCAAGACTAATGCTGAATCCTCAGGCACACTGTACCTCACAAGCGTCTGTCCTTTGTATTAGAAATTTGGCTTCAGTTCTTAATTGTTATTTTTTGACAGAGAGGAAAATGGGTGTAAAAACACTGGGTAGGTTAACAATATAAAAACTGCTAGAATAAAGTTGGAATATATACAGTATAGAGTACATACACTGATTGTAAAAATAAAACACTCAAACTGTCATTTTATTGAACAGATATGAAATAAGTTAATTTTCTATGCTAATTTTTCATCACCAGAGGTAGTAAACATGGTATCTACTGAGAAAGTAATAGACTCATAGCATGTCAGGCCACGGTTGGAAACAATACCTGTCATACTGTACGTTTGAGATGCATATTTTTTCATCGTAATACAGATGCTGTCTTTTGCTGCCTTAAATGCTACGAATCATCCCAGTTCATCTCACAGATATACAGTGGGGGCTCCAGCCTGGGGAGCACATCACCCACAGTTATGTTCTCAACTTGCAACTTGCAAAAAAAACCCAAAAGACAGTTGTCCCATTAGCAGCAGGAGGATGTGTGTCGCCCGGATGCCCGTGATGTTTTCACGTGAGGATGGGCCCATAGGAAGTGCAGCAGGCGACTTGAGTCAGCTGCCATTAATCCTTTCTTGTGATTCATGGTATTATTTGAAACGGAGCAGAATTGGCAGAACAAAAGTGATCACTAATATTAAGCATGACGATCTTGATCTGGATGTGGTGTCACGATTTGTGGTCTACCAGATTGTGGCCTTTCAAATTGCTGGCTGAGAACACGACAGTTGGAGGGTGACAGTATGCAGTCAAGCCTCCACCACCCCAATGGTACAAATGCGTTGTTCTCCTGATGAGTGGGGTTTATCGGTTCTTCTCCATGTTTTTCTATCTGGATTTTCACCAGGCTTGACATCCTTTCATCATCTCTGCCTAAACAGCTTCCTAAGTAACAAAGTGATTTAGTGCTACTATATTTCAGTGATTTATAATACCGTATACTATATATTTATTTTTTATATTTGTGACCTTTGCTAATGAACTTTCAGCACTTCTTGTGCTGTGCTTCTCTCTGTGTGCTCACTCTTTCTTGTGCGTCATTCATTTTCCATCCCAGCCCCTACCACCACCCACATTTAGTCTTAGTATTTGTTCTAAATGAGTACAATGTATTTTAAAAGTCAGAAATCATTCTAGTTCCTTGAAAATTAACCTAATTATGTATTTAATGAGTTTGTCACATAAAACATATAGACTTAAAAAATCGTGTAAGAATATTTTAAAAGTTTCTGTCAGACAATTTAAACCATATTTCCATATCCTCTATTTGTAACCTACTAATTACATAAATGTCACAATTTCTAAATTTCCATTACACAACTTCCAAAGCCATTTAGAATCAATAGATTTGATTGTGTGACATGGTTGAGATATTTTGAGCTCTTGTACAGTATATGACATGTGGGATGGGAGTGGGTGGAGTGGAACACAGAGACAGGTGATAGCCGATTGAATCTGCCAGGGGTGAATGGCTGAAAGATTCATCACATCGGATCACTCAGGATATTGATTACATTAACAGAAATAAATCCCAGTAAGGATATTTCATTTGTTTCATAAAATAATACAAAGTGACACATTAATCAATTCAACAGACTAGATGATGCTCTTTAATTCATACTTTGTTTTCTCAACCTGCTCACTGAAAGACACTAGTAAGACAGCGTGACAGACTAAAGTAACTTGTCCCCAGGGTGCAGTGGTGGGCTTCTCTGAGGTCTATTAACACAGTTTGAGTTGGATTGTCTTTTTTCTTTGCTCTTTTGTTTTGCTTCGTAGCAACTCTGCTATGTCTGCAGATGATTCTCTTCTCTCGTATCTCACCCACTGACTCTGCTGGCTGATCCCTTTCCCAGATTTCCTTGGCTCTCTCATTATCTCTCAGATAGTGTCAGCATCTCATGTGCAGGAGCTCAGTTCCTCAGTTGTCTTGTGAAAATGTCGTCGTTGATTTGTTTTGTATATCCACATACAGTAGGTGTAAGCTCCACCACACATCTAGGCCAAATTTCAATCTTTCTGTTTCACTTTGTCACAATAGGTTCTGCTTTTAGACCCTTTTTGTCATATATTCTGTATGTGATACTCTCTATTCATTTGTGCCCAGACTGTAGCTTAATGCCAGTCAAGTCTAATAATGATGAATGTAACGTGATAAAAAACAATACAATAATACAGCAGGGACTAAGTACCATCTTTACTGGACAAAAATGTGTCTGTAGGAAAATATTATACCAAAGAAGCATCTTTTACAGATACAACAAAGACCTGAGAATGTTATAGAATATATCAAAGTTTACAAACCAAAGTGTCAAGACATTTCAGGAATAGGAAGCAAGATATGCTGTAAAACACAAATACATAAATTTCAAAACAATCGTAATGTTAAATGGCTTAAGCAGTATCTGACGAGAAATGCTAAAAGCAGAATAACCCAAGATCAACATTAATTTAAGTGTAAGTGAATCACATCTCCCAGTCATACAGAACAAAACTGAATCACTGCTACTGTATATAGAAATACATGCTTTCAATGGAAACTTTGTGAAGAACAGAATACTTGCTGTTTTACTCTGCTTGACAGAGAATAAAGATGCAATTACAGGACTTCATCACTTGGATTAAATTTTTACTTATATGTGCTAGTAGTTCCTCATTTTAAATTAAAGTCATCCTATGACAGGCTCCCTCAGTGTGCTCAGACAGAATGTCAGCAGGGAACAAATACTAATGAATGCTGTCAGAAAGGTGTAAAGAGACTGATAATAAAATGAATGTATACATATTGTACACTATATGAGGATAAAATATTTTACAGTACTTGGATATTAATTCTGCTGTGACTCTGAGAAATGAATGTGGGATTAAACAAAGTGGCAACACCTTAAAATTTGCAATCAATTACAACTGAATGTAGCTTTAATGTAGCCTACATGTATTAGGAATACTAATTTGGACCATATGTGCATGCATTAGGATTAGATTGTTGTTGGATGATGACTAAAACAAGGACTTAATACAGTATGTGTGTGTAAAAACACTAATGCATTTTTCTTATAGTATCAATTTTCATTTTTATAAGGAGGTCTATCAAAGATTATATGTAATATAATCTCTTTCCCTGTTTCCTGACAGCCCCATCATCTCTTATCGCCGACCACCTGATCCGCATAACCTTCTTGCTCACAGCTATCTTGATCACCCACAGCAACCATCCACACCAGGCACTTTCTCCTACAACAGAACTCGCTGCATCACCTGTAAATATATATTGAATACCACGCACATTCAAGGCCTCTCAGGACAAATCCAGATCACCCAGATGACATCATGTATTTCAAGCAATCTCTTTTACTGCCTCTCCTGCAGAAAATGTTCAGCTATTTACACTGATAAGACAGGAAGGAGACTGGCAGACCATTTCAGGGTACACGTCAGAACTGTGAGGATCAAAGATTTCTCCAAACTGATAGTTCCCCATTTTCCTGTTAAAGACCTTGATCATACTGATCTCTCCATCTGCATTGCAGAAAGACAACATCTCCCCCTTCTCTCAACAACAGACTAGTCTTCTTCTAAATCCCATCTATTCATTTGCAATTTTTAACTTTACACCTCTCCTCCTGATCTACGGGACTGTCTATACTTACAAGCTGGGGGGTATGAATATTTATTTTACTTATTGACTAGACCACTCAGTCTTTTCCTGATTTTCACTATTTCCGTAACCCCCCCCCCCCCCCATTTCTTTCTAAGGTCATATAAAGTAATCTAAGTGTTTTCACAATATGTACGTATGTGGACAATCAATGCCTGTACTCTAAACACATATGCAGTACAGTGTGTTTTATGACATTCTACAATTCTTTTATTTATCACAGAAACTCAAGTATTACTGTACGTTTCAAATACGTAGATATATTTAATATTTTTTTAAAAAATTTAAATAATAGATTCTGCTATTTTTAAAACTTTATTGTTGATAATGAAGGACAAAGTTTTTATATAGTATTAAAATAATCCACTGTCATAATTATCTTGAATTCATACAGTATAGAAAAGCAGTGTTTGTTTTTACCAATTTGCATCTTCAATTCTGATGCCATTACATTGCCTGAGATGCCACACACTGTCCGCTCCCACCTCTATCTTCCCACCACAGACCACTGTGCATGCTGTGCTCAGTCTCTTTGATTCTCTGCCTGACTAAAATACAAAAAAAACACACATCTCAAGTACACCTATTTCACTCTATGTAACAGGTATTCATGAATAAACTTTGGTCTCTAAGCAACATGGATTCAATCGATTGGCTCTTGAACAGTGTCTAGCCAATTTGTTAAGACATCCAAATGTTACCTCTCCCAGGGGTGAACAGTAACTGCTAAAAACCACAGCAAGATTCACTGAAAAGCTCAGGAAGGGCAGCAC
This sequence comes from Atractosteus spatula, assembly GCF_055471065.1. Lineage (NCBI taxonomy): Eukaryota > Metazoa > Chordata > Actinopteri > Semionotiformes > Lepisosteidae > Atractosteus > Atractosteus spatula. Next base: position 66,795 of record NW_028296917.1, on the reverse strand, counting down.
ATGAGAGAAGGAATAAACAAATTCAGAATGTGGCTGAGCTGCTGACTGCTAGGAAGAAGCAATTTGGTCAGGTGGAAGATCTGTAAAATAGTTAAGCTGTTTTAATGAGAATCTAATTCTGCTGCATTAAAGGTTGAGTTCTTAATCAATTCTATTCTTGACTAGCTCCAGGTCCCAGGGTCTCACATTTTGAATTTGGATGAATGTGTACTTACAATAAGGAAAGAACATTCAGAAAATGATTTGATTTGCAACCAAAATTTGCTAAAAATAAGTCATCATAAACTATGTTAAAATCCAAGTTACTTATCTATTTATCAATAAAAAAATCGTGACCATAGCCTCACATGCAGTGATCATAATTAGCGGTTAAGGATGAAGAATCTGTATGAAGATTTCCTTCTACGGAAACATCACTGTAACGTTTGCTTGGGTTCAAACCTTTAATCTGAAATAATACAGAACAAAACATTACACACAGAGTAAACATAAAAAAAATGTTTTATGGGTTTTGAAAATGTTATTATGGGTCCAGATCAAATCTTATAAATTAATAAATTCTTATTTTGTGGAACCTTATTGCTTTTCTGTAAGATGGGTTTTCAGGTAGGGAGTCCGAGAGCAGGAATTTAAATTAGAAAACCAAAGTTCCCTTCTGACACTATTCTGTTCTTATCTCAATTTTCCCCTCTTTGCCCAAAGCAGCACACAGACACTGACATATCCACCTGCTGCTGAGTCCTTAACAGTGTACTTTGTTTCATATTGTTAAAGAGGGATATTCTTTTACTCTTTGCTGTGGTAATACCACAAAACATTGAGAAGTAAAAAAAAACAAGCCATTCCAGAACACATGGGAGAACATGAAAGTCAATCAGGTTCTAAATCTGCTGCAGGTCCGTGTTTGGCGTGCACAACCTTTTTTTAAGACATCTGATCAAATGCTTGTACCTCCTTCACAGCACTTCCCAACTCCGGGAGGATTTTAAGAACAGAATAAAGGTGAAGAATGTGAGCAAGTTGCTCAGGCTGTCATGGTTGTATGTTTGGTTGGTATACTAGACACTACCAACTGAGGGGATTGTACACAGCTTCTACCAATATATATTTCATGGATTTGCATGGCCAGCATGTTACTCTCAGTGATAAAATAAATTGGATTTTGAAAAATGAGTCATTAATTTGTCGGATAATACAGCCCTTTCCAACAGAGAGTGTAGCATGCTTTATCATACACTTAGTCTTTAAGGACTTACTACATTTGTATCCAGGTCAGTACAGTATGGCCTCAACTGAACTTAAATGATTTAAAGACACAACAAATATATTTTCTTCACTCATACTATCAAATTTATTTTACCATAGTCCCATAATTTCAAAAAGCAGCAAAACTACTTCTCTTTGCTGCATATACTGTAACTAGAAAGGACTATGTGAATTTTCAATACCTTGTCAGTCTAAATCTATGACCATTAGGAGACCAATATTTAGTGACTAAAACACAAACCTGAAATACACTGTACCTTTTTGTATTGCAAATTTTAGTAAAAAAGCATGTAGACTTTTTCACCAAGTACTTTACAATCATAAACAATGTTTTGAAACCAGAACAATTTATATATAGATGATAAGCAAACTTTGTTAATCTGAAACAATGAGCAGAGGGGATTGAAAAAAGAGTGTATGTCCCAGGGCTGATGAATTCTCTCTCTGTTAAAATAGCAGACACTTATATATATTATGTAACTGTTTAGGATTGTCTTACAATACTCCTTCTGGCAAGAAAGACCACACACTCCTTCAGTACAGAGATAAAACAAATTTTGTCACTCTTCAGTTCACAACTTTGCTGTAAAATCGGACAGAAGTCCGGACTAATCTGCATTTATTGAGTGCTGACTACTACATAAATCATCTGTACATGTGTAAACCTGTTATCTGAAAAACACTGAGATGTGAAATGCTGTAAATTCTACACAATCACATGAAACTGGAGGAATGGGACAACTGTATACAAATTCAGATGATCAAATTGTGAAATAATAATAATAATTAATAATTAATATTATTAATAATAATAATAGTTAATAATAAAGTTAGCACTGGTTATTGAGATAACACTGCCCGACATAAATAAACTATCTTTGAGAAAAAACTTCTCTTAAACATATAACATAATTATTGTTTTGTTATACTTTAATTTACTTTTTAATTTAATTTAAAAGTACTTTGACAATTCAGATTTTAGTACACCACCAAATTACTAATTGATTTGCAGTGATGCATTAATAGCACAATAATTAATAGAACATTTTAACAGATATTTTATAATTCAGAATGCAGAGGATCTAAACAGCGTTATGGATATTAATTAAAACATTGAATTTACTGTATTGTCAGGATGTCTAGATGGCTATAATATTATGCATTAAAAGCTCTGAAGAATTTAAAGACATTTCTGCAGGATACAATCGCAATGGCTTAAGACATGAGTACTGTAACTGTAGCCAATCCTATTAGATGAGTTTCCTCAAATGAAAGATTAACCATCACAGGCCTTCACCTTGACCACAAAAATCTGTACATTATGGCCAGCAATGGTATGCGTTATGAGAACGGCACTCCAGAAAGTGAGATATCATAGCACTTAGGACACTTAGGATATTTGTCTATAATTAATATAAATAAAACAAATATGTTTTTTTTTCTGCAGCTGACTGTTTTAGAAAATGAAATGGTTGCTAAGATACATTTTTCCAAGAAATACACCATTCTGTGATTTCTAAATGTTCCTTTATTACTTCCATTATTTTATGAAATATGCCTGAAAGGTTCAGATTTGAATCTTGTAAAAAGGGTGCTAATTTCTCTTAAAAAAACAAGCCAGCCTATTTTACCTATTTTTTATTCAATTGACTGTTCAATTGACTCACTCCATTCAATTGACTGTCCTATAATAACTTATCTTAAATGGGCACAATTTATACTTAAATGCATAATGCTTTTTGATCATGTTAAACAATGCACAGTGACTCTTGTCAAGCCTCTATACAAAGCCCAGACAACCCTATCCTACTGTTATTTCTTCTCCACAGTAAAATGTGTGATGCTTTCCTTTAATATAAAATATATGATATTATGTTAAATATACATTTATTAAAACACACATTTAAGGCTTTTCCTGCTAATTATTTTTTTTAATAAACTGTGTATTTACTACAGTATGTAAGTTGTGTATAGGTTTATAACAACATTCCATAATTAACATTTGGCCATGCCTCAAATATTATAAAAACAAAATTAATTAAAATTAAACTGAATTATATTTTAAATAAAGTGTTTAATAGTTAAAAGGTTAAGGGTTCAAATCCTTAATAGGGCAATATTATTTGGCTAGTGTTTCTGGAGGTTCAATAATCATCATCTATCAACATTACTATAGTCATTCTCAAATATTTTGAAATTATCATTTCAATGATGATTTCAAAATATTTGATTTGAGTAAATTGCTTATATTAGAATAGAAAAATATGCAGATCCATGGATTTTATTTTTGCTGGTGGGGGTCAGCAGAATAAATCTTATTTCATGGCTCTTTAAGCAATTCATCATTTAGGAATGTTTCCAGGCCAAACTGCAATACAAGTAACAGGAAAGCTGGAAAAAAACAAAACAAAATTTAAAGTAGTACAATAGTAAGTTACCACATTTTTTTTTTAATTCACTGGATGCATTAAACCCTAATTAATGCAAATTCTAAGAACCCATAACACACTCAGAAACGTATTAATTCTTCAGCATAATAATTTCAAACAAAGGTTTTATATATCTCAATAAGAATCTCAACATAATTATTCTCAATGTTTTAATCATAAGTCTTCACAAAACTGCATTGCAGTTTCAACGCCTTTTATATTTCAACGTTTCCTGGCTTGTATGGCTTGTTTTGGATCAATGCTCTTTCTTGATGAGGTCTGGACTTGGAGTATTTACTCAAAAACCCTGTTTTCTTAAACTAAGTGTAACCCTGTCTTAAGGCTGTCTTAAAACTGTATTAAAGATGTATAAGATTGGCTTACAAACTACAACACCCATAAACACACTGTGTGACTTAATGACGCTGTCTAGATCACAGTCCCTGTTCTGCCTGGCTGTGCTTATTTTCTTTTTCTTTAGTGAAGCCAGTAAGAAGCAGCATCATCAGCTAGGTGTAAGGCCGACAGTCCACCATTGAAGCGGTATCGGTTCAACATTGTCCATAGTCGTTGTGATAGGTCGAAGCCAGGAGGACAAACAGATGGCTCGGCCACAAGGGAGTGGTTCATGACATCTGTTGTTGACCACTCAGCACTCCAAGCTGAAACAGCTCTCATATCCTCTGGTGGCGGATCCAATCAGTGTGGGCGTCTCAAGGACAGGTGTGCTGTTGGATGAAACACAATATCCACGTGATGCGGTAACCTATTATTTGCGCAAACTTTGGCCAACAGAGTGGCAGTAACTTTCTGTTCGACGTAGGTGTGGTGGTTGGATGTTGCTGAGTACCGGCAGCCATGGTAGTGGAGTAGGATGCAACGTTCCAGTGATGGTATGCATAGACATGTTAAGTTGCATGTCAACCAGATTTGTGTGGGATGATCTGAACCAGATTGGGGCACAGAACTCTTCTGTTGAGTAGCACAGAGCAACTTGGGGAGCATTGGATCAGTGTTCTCGTCGCACTGCCTGTAAGCACTGACTCAGCCTCCAACCTTGTCCAGGTGTTGTGAATGATCCAACTAGCAGACCGAATTCCAATTCCAATAATGAATTTTGCTCATAAATCATCACCAACAGAAGGCCCCGACACACCGGTGGACAATAACTTTCAAGCCATGGTGGAGTTCTACAACTGAACGTCGAGGGTCTCTTAGCAGCTAAATGAACTCTCATCAGCACTTTGGCAAGTGCTACAGTGTTGATGTAGTCTGGATGTGCTGACATCTAGCAGGTCCCTCCCAGTTCTGGCAGCTTCACAGTTGGTTGTCACCGGCATGCAGGAGGAATTCACATGGACTTCTTTTTTTTTAAAGTTTATGTTCTAAAAACATAGATAAAACATGAGAGGGTTATCAGAGATAAGTCAGGAGTACAGCAAGTTCGTAGCAATGGTCTAACTACCTTGCTCCGCAAGGCACTATTCCCAACTCCTATGCCCCCAACTCATCACCTCGTTACATACTGTAAGCATGGGCAGAAAGTATCATATGTGTGAAGTCTTTATCTTGTTGGAAGACCCAGACAATGTTGACAAATGAATGAAAGAAGCTTAAATTACTGATATATGTCTGACTTCATCTTCCTTCTGTGATCTCACTGGTGCCTTTTGATTGAGTCCTTCATCAAATCATAAGGGCCCTACCTCAATGCTTCTTACTAGGCACAATGCTTTTTATTTGGAATTCAATATTTATTTGCACTGAACATATTGTATATCAAGTTTGACCAGAAACTTAAATATCAGTCTCTCAGAAGGCTTTGTATTTCTCTTGAAGGTCTGACTTCTCTTCAGATTTAAAACAAACTTCAATGTTGTTGTACAGTGTACAGTGGGGGTATGAAGATGTAAGCCCACCACTGTAATGATCTTTTATAGATTTACAAGGGAGGAGACCACCAAACTCTTCTCATTTCAAAAGAAATGAAGCATGTGCATATTCTTTTTTTTTAAAAAAATCATGCTTATCCTCAACTTAGGACTAGATACGATTCTGCAACAATCAATTAGCTGAAAAAAACAACAAAATACTTTAAGGAGGCATCCTTTTTAGAACTACACAAAACATTAAAGATGTGTTTTTAGAAGCAGTACATCCAAAGATCCACTTTAGACATAAGACATAATTGTGCTACATAGCAGTGCTGGAGCTCTGGGTTCCGGACCTAGGGTGCTATCAGTGTGGAGTTGTATGTATTCCCCATGATTGTGTTGGTTTCCTCCAGATGCTCCTTTTCCATCCCACAGCCCACAGGTTAACTGGGTTCTGAGAAAATTGTCCCTGGTGTGAGTGTGTGTGTTTGTGTCTACGTGTGCCCTGCGATGGACTTTTCCTGTCGCTTGCCAGTATAGCCTCCGGCTCCCCCACACCCTGTATTGGATGAAATGAGTGGATGGATATAAGTTCTGTTATCATGAAAGAGAGCAGAAAATTTCTCTAAATGTCTCTGAAAAATGTATTTAAACTTTAGGGACCTAAAGTTCCTTAACAAACCCTTAAATTCATGCACTTTCAAAATTTCTGTTCTTTCTCATTGCAGCTCACAACATTTTCTCTTAACACAGAAAATCAATACAATTTGCCCTTTCTAAGTCTTTTATGTAATTTAATTAAAACTGTCTTCTGACATAGCATCATACATAATGATATTACTTCTCCGTACGTCTGCTGACCTTTGAAGAGGATGCCATGGTTACATATGAAATTATTGTTTCTTTCTTTTATTTCATCCATTTTAGCTTTTAGCTTGTTAGTGCAGAAGCAATTTCTCCTACTTGAACCATACTTTAATCTTGCACATAAAAAAATGATATACTGATTTTTTAAGTATTTCTGCCCTTTCTATTCAAGTTCATACAATTCCTTTATATTTGTTATTTATTTTTCTTTGTTGAATCCCACAAATGCTGCATTTCTTAAAAAAAAACTAAAAAGCTGTTTTTGATCCAAGGGAAAAAAACAATTACCACAAAAATGCAATAAAAGGGGAAGGAAAGGGTTAATTGTTTCTGGAAAGAATGTGTGTGTATTTATATTGACAGACATAATCTTGTTGTATCTGTTATTTGTGCCATAGTGTCTATCTCACTTTTCTGTCTATCTCATTCAGTTATCTACAGGATAATCCTAGATCTGTGTCCTTTTATCTATTACATTTTTATGAAGTGTTTAAATTCCATGCAAATGAATTTGCATTTAATAAAGCAGACTTTATCTTGTACAAAGAACTCACTTTCTTTGTCAGTTGCAACAGCATTTTAAAAAGCACAGGGACACATCTGAGAGAGGGTACAACCCAGACAAGGTCATTCTAATCTAACTCATCTGGTTAGTTAAGTAGTTAATTGATCAAATAATATTATTCAGCCACTACCTCAAAGAAACCAGGATGTTGGCTTCAACAGCATGGTTTTGATAGGTTATTCCATACTCCCACAAACCTTTGGGTAATATAATTCAGATATTCGGTATGATTCAACATTTCACTATAACATTAAGAATATAATCAAAGGAACAAATTACTTTCATTAAGGATTTCAATTTTCGTAACTTGAATTGGAAAAAAAACATTAGGAATATCAGAAACAGAAATGGCACATGACTGTTTCCTGAATCAGTTTGTCAAAGCACCAAATATAAATACCTGTATGGATTTAGTCTCAAACGATAAAAGAAAAAAAGAATTACGCGAGAGAACATTAGAGCACTGTGCCCATATTATGGTTTCCTTTGAAGTACCGTATATTTTCAAGCTGTACAAATAAAATCCTAAACAAAGATTTACAGCTTCAGCAAAGCAGCGTATGAATTAAAACAAGTAAAATGAGATAGTATAATGGACATTAATGGACGATAATAGAACAGAAACCGATCTGTCTATCCCTTAAAGAATAAAATGAAAAAAAAACAGTAAAGAATAAATAAAAATAGATAGGAAGCACTTTACAAAACAATAAAAAAGTAGCAGGGCCCTTCCATCCATCCATTTCCTAAACTGCTTTAACCAGTACAGTGTTGCGGTCGATGCTGGATGCTAGCCCAGCAAGCAGCAGGATCCAGTTCAGATCACCAAGGCAGCTGTGAGGAGGAGCAGGCTGAGAAATTGTAATTGGTTGTGGATTCAAGGCCTGTGTGGTACAGTACATTTGTTGTTGTACCCTTAGGCAAGATGCTTTGGTAGGAAGTCCAATCATATAAATGGGTCTAAAAGTAAGTGGGTTTGGAGAAAAGTGTTACCCAAATTAATAATAATTGAATTATTTTCAAGCACAGGTAAAAATAGTTATGTTTGAAATGCCAGAGAGAGAGAAAAGATAATAATTTAATGGATGATTGTTCAGTATATTACAGTAAAAGAACCTATATGCTAAGAGTACAGGACGAAGTAAAATGTTTTTGAAATAATACGCCATAGACCATATCTACATGGATTACTGCTCGGTGATGTGTTATACACACTGGTGGGAGGACTGGATATAGCTTTAATGAAGCTGTAGCTTGATTTGATTATACATCAGTAAACGTTTTAAATGTCTCTTTTGTATTGGAGATTCATGCAATAATAGTCAAGCATTCACTGAAGTTTTTAAAGCTCTTGACAAGCCAGTCTGACATCTGGGGTTTGGTGACCATAACTCACAAAAAGTTAAGATGCTTGTTGAACGTCACACAGATGAGCAGTATAAAGTATTCGTACAAAGTTTTACAAAGACTTTGCCCACATACCAAAGGAGCTGATAGAAAAGTTAGAACCAAAGTTACTGACATACTGTAGCCCCCTGTCATCTAGTAACTTTCGTGGTATGTGTTTGAAGGGGCCACAGTAAAAATAATTCTGGTAAAGCTGTAGAAATTTGTTTTCCTTTGTTAAGAAACCTTTAATGTTCTAAAATAATGGATGCCAACTCTGGTGGACCTCTTTATCATTATTTTTTATATATTATTTTGCACCAACTGAGTTCTTAAGCACTAGTTAATAGATTTCAGTCTTCAGTTTGGTGCATGTCTTTTCAATTTTCTTTCAGGTCTTAAGAGGCTGAATGAGTTTAGTAAAGGGTATCACCCCTTTACCAAGTTCTCAGTTACAGAACTGCCCTCATTTAGGCACGTTACCCAAAATGTAACCCGCTGGACCTCTTAAAAAGAAATAAAAGTTGCTGGAAACAGCATCTTTGAAGTAGAATATTTTGAAACTCAAGAAATGAGTACAAAACAAATTAATTTGAAGCCTAAACAAGCAAGTAAATCAATTGAAGTTATCAATTATATTGATGAGATGTGGCGCTCAGATGGAATGAAAACCAACAAACACACTTTTGCTCCATGACCAGGGGTGGGAAGCCGAGGACTAGAACCAGTTTTTCCACTGTACTGTACCTTTCAAAAGCCTCACTTATTTCCCTTTAAGTATTACTGATGTTCATCTACTGCACCATGTGTTTCTTTTTGTAACAGTCACTGATAATTGGATAATTACCATTAATTTCAGGGCTGTTAATTAGTAAATGATCAGTAGGAATGGAAAACCAAGGTGTTTTGAATTTCCCACATGTGAGGAATGATGACGTGCTTTAAATAATGACTATTCCCCTGTCATAACATTGGTCACAGCTCATAAACTTCCATAGGTCTCACACTGTACATTACTGTGCTCATACATTAGAGTCTCTAGAACACCACTACAGAACATCAACAAAGTTAAAATAAACATTTTCTGAAAGACTGACACTCAAATTTTTAAAACATTAAGCATTAACAAATGTCAAATACAATCAATCTATTCTATTTAACCCTTTAGATCAAATGAAATCTTCTGCATTTGGGCTCAGATCAATTACCTTCTAGTGAAATATAAAAGCTAGTTTTTGTCCTCCTCATGATCTGCAATCATACATCTATGGAACCATGGTCATACAGTATGACTTAAAGTGACAAAATATGTTATTGTAGCCTTATAATTCCTTTCACGAGTCACATCTCATAGAAGATGACAAAATATCACATTCTTCAGTATTAGTCTGCCATTAAGAAAATGTAAGAGTACATAGGAGGATTTAATTCAATATGTTAAAGTAATGTTACTCAGCAGGATTCATTTTACATTATAAAGCCAAATTATGCAGTGTATAAGTTGATGAAAACCTTCCCTGATATCTAAACTCCAATATCAGATAATTGTACTATATATGTGATTTACAATCCAAGCTCATTATATATTAATATGGGATATTTTATTCAGTATCAAAGATATTGCTTTGTATAATATGCTGCATATGCTTATGTAGTGCTTACTATAAAATACTATATAATGTTTAAATATGCTAATTAAAATACTAAGCATAATGCTTAAATGCAGGTTAAGTGAAACATAAAATCAACTCTTTGTTAGCCTTGCGTTCTCTGTCTTTACAAAGCATTTTGTAAATCCCGTGATAAATGGTGCCTCATTTAATTGAAAATGTTAGAATATATATTAATTGTTTTTTAGAATTCAGAAGGCTATTGATTGAATTAAAGAGAATTTTTACTGTACATGAATACGTAATGTATAACAGTTAATACTATGCACATTATTGAACCATACTACTTTTTCCTCTTCTACATTTTTTTTTTCAAAATACTTAACAACATCCAAAAGGTATCATTGGAGCCCCCCTCCCTTCAATTTCTGTCACCTATCAGAAACAGTGCTTGCACAGGGCCTCCAGTATAGTAGATGACCCCACCCCTCCCATAAACTCTTTGCAATCCTACCATCTGGAAAAAGATACCGCAGTGTACGGGCTAGCTCCACTAGACTCTGTAACAGCTTCTTCCTGCAGGCTGTCAGGTTCCTCAACACCCTGGAATCTACTTGCACCCACCCCAATTCAAGAAATAGGGTTTAAATCCCCCCAGTGTGTTGTGTACAGTATATTGTATGTATTTGCCTTGTAATATGCACTATCTGCACTTTGCACTATGTGTATCCTGTCTGCAATGTTTATGTCAGTGTCCTGTCTGCCCTGCCTGTATTTGCACCGTGGACCAGGAGGAATGATATTTCATTCCACTGTATACTTGTACTGTATATGGCTGGAATGACAAATAAATGTGAACTTGAACTTGAAGGTACTGTAACAATGACAGGAGTACTGCCACCTTATGGACTGATCTTATCAGATCTCAGTAGCTCAGCGGTCAATGCTGGGAGAGAACATTTCCAAGGAAAACCAGGTTTCTACTGTAAATGGTGTTGGTGGACCAGTAAGGGGCATCATTCTGGTGACCAGGGACATTGCCGTAGAAGATACCATCCTTCCTCTGACATGTTTAAACAAGGTCTTGACTGCGTAGTCACTAAAAGTCAGATGCTGCTTATAAGAGTAGGTGTGTCCTAGGTAAATTCCAACTTGTGCTCTCTTAACTGAACTGGTGAGGCAAATTCTGACCTTCTTCCTGTTCTGCTGTGTAGTGGGGTATTGCAAAATCACTAAGACATAAATGTTTCAATCCTTTTAATAGACACCCTTCAATACATATTCATTCATTTGAGCACTGAATTCAATAATTAATTATAAAAACTACTGACATTTTAAACATTTAATTTTTTTTCTGAAAATCTGATGGAGAAAGGGGATTTTAAGAAGTTTAATTTCTGTTTCTTGCTAGTTATATTAGTGTTTAAGATGAAACAACAATCATCTTCTTGCTTATTTTCATCGGCTTTGTGAGATCCGAAAAGTAACTAATTGCAGAAAAATGAAATGGAATTTAAATGGAAGTATTAGAGAACTTGTTGTTTTACAGATTATATGCATTGTGAAACCTAATGTGCAGTATTATTAATCTAAAGATGTTAACTGGAACCCAAGAGTACTGCAATATTGTAGGTGACATTCAAATGGACTCCATAAAATCATTGACAAATTGCATTAACTTTAAAGTCCCAGCATGCAGCTAAAGCTAAATTGCCAGAGGAAGTTCTATATCAAATAATATTGCTTTGGAATGTTTTCATAATTAGCAGTTCACATTTGTATCTTTAACAAAGTAAACCCCAATTATTCTTTACTTACTATGTCAATTCATATATAATAACTTTAAAATATAATTAAAATTAAAAATAATAATTTATCAGAATAGAAATGCACCAATGTATCAATATCTTTATAGTCAATTTTTACCACAAGGGTATTGTATCAAATAGTGCCCTACATCTCCCTCACCCACTAATGAATCTAGTCTCAATGTAAGAAAAAATATTTAATGCATTTAAAAACTCAAGATAAGACGTTGGATATATATGTTAAAAACCATTAAGTTGTGACTTCAGCAATGAGGTTCCTTAATAAAACGTACAATATTCACAAAATGAGAAAGTAGTGAATGATATTCTATTGTTTCAGATAAAAATGTACATAAGATAATGAGAAGTAAAATACACTTTAGACATTTACAGGCATCAGGCTTCTTTGCCAGTAAGCCAGTACTAATGGCTCCTGCCCTCTCCAAACAACAGTGACATTTTATATTCCTGAAAGTTTTTCTTATCATAACCAATTATTTCAAAACACTTTACATTAGAGATTACATGAATTAATCAATAAATTGCAATCAATTCTTTAAATCTTCTTCAATTTAGTCATTTAGTAGAAATTATTACAGTGTGCTATTATTTAACAAACAGGACTTCAGGTTTATCTAGATTTAACAATTATCTTTGCTGCTTTACATTTGAGTCCAAATAAACACCACAACAAACAAAATACATAATTCTATGTTCCGAATACATCAGATTTGTTTGGTTCTGGCTAAAATGCCTTTTCTGAAACATGATCTCAACTCCTGAGATTTCCATTCACTTCCTAATTAGCCTTCATTGACAAATGAGTATTCATTTACAAACAAGTGTCTATTCAAAAACTAGCATTCATTCATAAACAGCAAGTCATTCACACAATATCAGCGTAATTGCTCCAGTAATCAGCTACAAAATAGAAGCATTCCCCTCCATGTAAAAGTCCAGCAAATCTAGATAATCACATTGTAAACTATTCCAGTTAAAAGAGTGAATCTATTCACCAGATGGCATGCATTGAATTTGCTTGTACTTCATAGATCCAGTTTTGTCACAAAAGCAGAAAGAAACCACATTTATCTTGAGATTTATATGGGATTGAAAATCCAAACAAGAACAGTTGGGTTTTCCCCTTAAGATGCCATTTCATTCTTCTTGAATCATCCTGTGGCAGAATATACGTTTAGGTTTTTGTCTTAATTGCCTCGGTTGATATTAATATTATTCAGGTGGGTAGCTGCGTCAGCATGCGTAGGCTGCAAAGGAACAAGTAATAGGTTTATTCCATGCTGAAAAGAGAAGAAAGAAAACACAAAGTTTTGACTGTGGAGCCTTCTTCGTGTGTGAGCACTCTCTATAGCACTCTCTCTGCTCACCCCCAAAGAAGGCTCCACAGCTGAAATGTTGTGTTTTCTTTCTTCTCTTTTCAGCATTAATATTATTCTATTAATATTATAAGAAATTGAATTGCTGTGTGACACATACACACCCAAATGTTTCCTGTTGCATAGGAGTATAGAGATCAGGAGTCTCCAATCTGGTCCTAGCAGAACCTAGAAGGGCTCACAGACTATGTTTATATCATCAGTTTCTAAAGGCCTGGAGCAATTGAACTTTGTTCAGTTAAACAAGTGGTGTAAAATCATCTTAGTGTAGCTTCAGTATCTACTGCCCTTTAAATGCTCTGTCAAGCTTCTTTTGAAATGTTAGCCATTTTTGTTTGTTGTGAAACTGTACAGAAAGGGCAGTTGTCCCACAATGAATGTGGTGGTAGAAGGACCCCTTGTATCTGTCGCAACAGCAGTAGAGGTATCCCCATCCCCAATGCCAGAAAGTTAAGCTAATAAGTTTTTAATTGTTGCCAGGGACATTGCTACATCCTGCAGCAGAAAGTGCAGAAAATAGGTCATCTTGTCATCTTTAAATATAGCTGGGTCTTGTAAGTACTGCAGTACACCAGGTATGCTTCTCAGAAATTCTGGTTCTCAGTGCTTTAGAGATTGCATAGCTAAGAGGTGATATCTGTGATTCTAGTAGATGCAACCAAATTTCAGTGATGCATCAGTGAATTTGGAGAGTTGTGTCTGTATTGCAAAGCATAGCTACTTAAATCACCTGAAGTGCTGATGCAATGTTCAATATTGTACTGAACACTTTCTCTGTGAAGCAGATTTGTAACTTCATATTAAGTGTTTTCTGAAAGTCTTTTATTAATTCATAGAACATTTCCAACATGCCAAGGAAGGAATTCCATCTCAATGTTTTAGTAGTTGGCTGGCAGTGTTAATTTCTTTCCCATGTCTACTATTGCATATCTGGAGAAATGATTTATTTTATGTTGGAGAGACAGTGCTGTAGTACTCTTGGGCAAAGTACTCCAACCTAATTATTCCATTAAATTACAAATAGGTGCAAAAGTAAGCCACTTTGGATAAAAGCATCAGACAAATATACAGTATAAATGAGATTACAGTTTATTCTTAACCAGTTCAACACAGGATTCAACAGACATGGTACCTACTGTACAGTATATACTGCACATGAACAGGGCCTGAATTCCAATTTTTTCCTGAAATCTTCAGTTTGTCAGCACGATAAAGCATTCATGGACCTCCTTCTAATATAGTGTATTCTCACTGAATGTCAAACAAGTGTTTTGCCCTTCTTTATTCTCAGCCATCTCTAAACTATGTACAGTATCTCTTTATAATCAACCACTAATTTCTGAATAGTTGTAGTTGGCATCTCTGAAAGCCCTCTGGATTTGATAGCTTGTGCAGAACACACTGAATGGCAATCTATCTCTGGCAGTCATCCACCATGGTGTTGCTGTAAGCAATTCATCATTCATATGATAGTAACTATGATTATTTACCTTAGTTACAGTTATTTTTCTTTTTCTATGTGATGTTCTAGGGATGAACTCAATTTTTCTTGTCTCTTCTGTAGCTGTAGCAGTGGGTACAGTCTTTAGAACTGCTTTGTGAACTGACTCTATGATGGTAACTAAATGCCCTTCCAGAGCCCTCAGATGTTTTCAGGATTTCTTTACATTTCACCTTTAGTAGATTGCCTGTTAGCTCAGATCACATCAGTTTTCTTTGCACCCCTTTTATCTTGGAGCACTCATTATATTTTCGGCTTTGTCTGTAGTACAGTGACTGAATATTCCCACATCCCGCTGATTTTATGTACAACAAATAACTGCTTTTGTGTGCTTTTGTTAAGACTAAAATGAAAAATGTTCATCAGCTGCATAAACATTAAGTATCAACATATTATTAGAAATAGCATTGTTTAATTTTTATTATAACTTTTATTAGGATGGTACACACTTCTTGTCTAAAATAAAACTACAAAAGATTATAGGTTGACAATCTGCCTTTCATCCATATATGCTGAGATGAGTACTGGCAGCTTCACTCTAAGGTTTCAACAGCTGAAGCTGTTGATGAAACCTCTGTTCTCATTGTCACTGAAAAGCATTTTCCTTGTGGCTGATATTATTCACAAGGGATGATCTCAAATATATTTTCTGATGAATGAAAATACATTCATTACCACTCACTCATTAACTCTTTACAACGATGAGTTCGAGTACATGTTCGGTTTGGTTTTCGCAGTTGTTGCACCGCATGAGAAACACTTAAATCTCTTAAAGGGCCTAAAAAATTCCACCTTATTACATTAATTATAACAGAAAAGATAACACCTTTTTGTAGTTATTAGAACTATAGTGCTCTAATGTAGTCTCCATTTATCTATGGTGCTATTATCTTTGGTGTTATTTATTTATTCATATTTATTGCTCAGACAAGTGATTCAGAGGCCCACGGTTTAAATGCTATTCATGAATTTATTTTGAGACTGACAATTGGACAAGATACTGTGTCCCTGAAGAGATATAGTGGGTATACCTTTCACAGACTTATTAAATTCAGCAATCTGAATGTTTCACTTCAAATTAGATTTACTTCAGCGCCTGGCTCCTGTTCAACATAACATGTTTTGGTTTAATAGGCAGCATCAAACCAGATATTTACTTAATGAGCAAATCCTTCACATCAAGCCAAACCTTTTTGTCTGCATGGCCCTTCATACAGCCAGCTCCCCTATTGTGTAACAGACAGGGGACTCTATATTCAACGCTCATCCACAACTCAGCATTGTCTTTATGGAAATTTGGCTGTGCAACTGGTTAATACGCATACTCTCTTATGAATTAATTTAGTTGTAAGGTAGTATTTGCGTAGTGAAAGAAGTAAATCTATTGTTGATAATAACAGAAATTATTCAGAACCGTTAGAGATTAAATAGGATTCTGTTGTTTTCCAGAACAGAGTGGAATAAAGATAGGGAAGACACTCATTTACAGCTTGTCTCTTTCAACCAGTTCATTCATTCACTGTGGTTTTTCAATTACTATTAGCTTGACAAATAAAGATGTCACCACTGTCATCATGTGTTTCATTGAGGAAGAATTGCCTTTAACTATGTTTAGGCTCTTTATTGAATAAGAAAATATGACAGTTTCTACCTACTGTATATTATTCTTAAGACAAAAGTGACCAAACACAGTACCTTTAAATATTGAAACTATAAAAAATTACACAAAATAACATTTAAACTACACTTTAAGTTGGGCACAATTGAGTTTAAAGCAAAACAATCCAAAGCAATCTAACACAAAGCACAGTTGGATTTGCATATTAATTGAACAATTGTTTCTGTTTCAAAAGACTTTCAGGCAAGCCTTGCTTAATCTTGACTGAGTTGTAAACCTCTGTTCAGGATTGTTACCTTTTTTGGCTAACACTGTGAGACCACAATTTTCCCAGAATAGTTAACCAATGTTTCTCATTATATACCTTCTTTTTGTCCCCCATTATATATTTCACCGATAAGTATCAACGATTTTCACAATCCTTATGAATCCTTGTGAATCTCACATCTGTTACACAAGTGTAATGAATATTCTAAAGAAAACGGAGAACATCCACATTTCATTCATTACATTCATTGTGAACAAGAAAATTTAATTTAAATTCAACAGTATTAACTTTGTCCAAGATAATAAAAGATTATTCATAAATAAATACGTAACTACTGTTTAAATGTTTAGTGAGATTACATATTCATACAGTACATATTAAGTAAAGTAGATTTACTTAAATATGTTAAGTTAATTTTATTTTTAAAGGACTTTTTCATCATTGTAAAGATATGGAAATAGCTTTAGAATTGTTCAGGGTTTATCAACATAACAATTAAGAGCATACATAATCACTTATTATAACACAGCAGAGTGTTGAGAAGAATACTAAAACCTTTTTTGTGTAAATGTCAACACATAATCGGCTGAGTGAGAGTACACAAATTATCCTGCCATATTCATATTAATCAGTATAATTTGGATTAATAGAAAAATATTGTTGCAAGCATTTTTGTGAAACAGGTGCTATATTCTATGAACACTGCAAACCAAACATCTTTTTTGTTCTCCAATAAAATAATTAGAAACTAAAAGTCCAACAAACAAATATGACATGAAAACACAATAATTATTTTAAAAAAACAGATGTACAGTATACCTGAACTCCATCCTTAAAAACAATAAAGTGTCCAATTGGAAATATCACAATGATAAACTTTAACAGCTTAAGCAAAAGTGACTTTTTTAATATTTTGAAATGAAATTTAAATTACTCTACAACAGCTTGGCAAATATACAGGAAGTACAATCAAATTGATACATGGAATTGAACTGCCTATTGTTGTTAATTGCAAAAACTACAAGATACAGACAGCATTCTATATCATTTTTTAAAACACTGAAATAAAACACAGCAATATAAATGTTGTCAAAATCAGGTGTCCTACTTAACTTAATGCAAAGGGTTAAAATTCCAATGACAGAACTGTGGTAATTTCTGGGATTGCTAAATTATTATGATCAGTTCATCACAATCTACAACAGTACCAGCACTGCATGAGTTACTATGAGCAGACAAGAAGTGGAATTGGTCTAAACCATGTGAAGAAGCATTAAAGCAATGCATGCAATGACTCCTAAATAGTAAGTGGCTAGCATATTATGAGACAGACAAGGGTTTGGAACTTGCATCACCCTATGGATACTTACACAGTATGGACAGAAATTTAGTTTGTTGACTGACCACAAGTCTCTTTTGAGTACCATTCTTAGCTGCCCCAGGAATGCAGTGTTGGGTTTTAATTTTGTTGGCATATGATCATATTTGTGTACATTCTATGGCTCGTGGAAGCACTGATGCACTGTCTTGACTGCTCAGCAAACATGATGCTGAAGCTAAGGGTGAGGGAGTGATCTTCTAGCTTTCACACACGGATCAACTTCCTATTTTTTCTAAAGATATTTCTGAAGGATCCAGACAGGACCCTGTTCTTTTTTTTAAAAAAAATAGATTTCACTTTAAATGGGTGCCTACTTACCTAATGAAAAATTTAAACATTTCATGGACAAGAAGGATCAGCTATCCACTCAAGAGGGCTGTGTTCTATGGGCATCATTGTACCACCAAAAGTCCAGAAGCAATTACCTCCATGAATGCCATCCATCAGGATATTCAGAAACTCTTATGACACTGTGGACCATGTGGACCATGTGAAGCTGTTCAAGATCAACCTACTCTAGCACTCTTAGATCCATGGTCTTGGCAGCAAATCCCTGGAAACGAATCCATGTGGATTATGCTGAAATGGAAATGAAACACTTTCTATGTGGTGAAAGGGGTTTTCCAAGGTGGTTCCAAGTTGTTCACTCAAAAAGGAATGGGTAAATGCTAAACTCTGAATTATCTGACAATCATTTGTAAACTTCACAAGGTTCTCAAGGGTCAACTGATTTGAACTAGCTGGACAGTGCCCTCAACGACTTTGCTCCACCCTTTTTTTTGCAGGACCCTCTTGCACAACCTCCAGTGGCTAACTCATTTCCAGCTGTTCCTAAAACACCATAACCAACAGAATCTCCAGGTCGGAGATACCCTATATGTCACAGGAAACCTCCCCAGAAACGTGACCTTTAGAATAATTTTTTTTAATTATATAATAACAAATTCAACCTCAAAGTTCAGAATAATCACCTGAACTTGTTTTGAGTTGAATATTCTCTTTCAACTCAGTAGTTAGAGTTGAGTTCATTCTAGTAGTTTACAAATTAAGGGGAGGGATGTGATATATACTGTAAGGCACAGGAAAAGAAGAAATGTGCATACTGCGATAATGTATTCCCAATGTTCTCGTCTATGCACAGAGTTCGGAGAAAACATGTATGCAAAATAAAAAAGTTAATCGGAGTCTGTGTGTATTTGATAAAATACTATGTAAAAACTATGTCCTGATGTGGGTAATGAAGGGCTTAGTCAGCAGGGCTGTGTCACATCACTGGGTTATTTGGACTATTAGCTCTTTACTGTCAGTTGATAGACTGCCCTGTGAAATGGCATTCATTATAAGAGAGAAAGAATTTGACATTCAGACTGTGTTGTAAGCCAGACCCAAACCCATGCACTCTACTGTTTATACAATGACACCAGAGCAACATACAGTAGTTCATTTTGGGACACAGTAAATTAATACTTTAACATCACTTTATTAACCCTTTACAATTTCTTGTATTAGGAATTATCTTTTCACATACCCCAGCTTGCTCTTCATGAGACACACAGATAGGGAGAGAGCCTGGGGTCAGAGCACAGGGTCTGCCATTGTACAGCACCCCTGGAGCAGTTGGGGTTAAGGGCCTTGCTGAGGAGCCCAACAGAGTAGGATTCCTCTGCCACCTGTGGGATTTGAACCAGCAACCTTCCAGCCACAGGTGCAGATCCTTAGCCACAGAGCCACCACTCCTAACTATTATGAGTAAATTGTGCTGCTAGTCAGAAACAAATGATGGGCTAAATAACAATGAAGTACAGCACGTAGATATTAGAACTGTTACACATCTTAAGTCTTTGTAGTCTTTGTAGTCTTTGAAGATATGATAGATCTAAATAATAGCTGTCTCAGATTTTAAATTATAAGAAACCAGCATGCAGCAGACAACTGTAGTATTCTTTTAGGGTTTACTAAATATTATTGCATTTAAAGTTTTTGATATCAGCATTTGTTACTGTCCAGTATGTCTGGAGCTCATTTGCTTCATAGCCTTTGCTTACATTGCCTTACAGTTTCTACATCTTAATGTGAACCTTGTGTGTACTGGTGCAGTTATTTCTTACTGATTGCCACAGGTCGTACACATACAGTAACTACTCATTTTCTAATGTGTCTGCATTTAGTATATCTTCAGATCCAGGTATTTCTCTGAGGTAACAGTATGAAATACCATTCACAGCTCAGCTCATGTAAATAAAAGTAACAACTGGCAAAAATATGTTTTTATTTCTTTCAAATAATTTGTAGTAAATGAAAATATATTTATGAATGTGGTTTCTTTATGTCTATGATCAGTTTTAGCTCAACGTTCATTCTTTATGATTCATTTTGAGCACTTTCCATAACTGACATTTTTAACAATAACTTTGCGTTGATTCACTGTACACTTTGACTGGGCTATAGGACAATTAGGCTTTTGTTATTCTTTAGGCTTGCAAATGCTTAGAGCATTCTTAAAAACAAATATCCAAAGGGTCCATGTGCATTAAGATGGCTGCAATAAGTCATTTCAGGTGTTGTTCTGAAATTGCTTAATGCAGATATGCCTCTTCATTTAACATAACTATCTAGTCAGCAATGAAATGAAAACATATCCCTTCGATGAAATGCCCACATCAAAGTGCAGAACAGTTGCTGACACTGGTCTGTACCTGTTCCTGTCCCACAGGACTCACAGTGTATGATAAGTACAGTACATGAAATGTATTCCAACCTCCTGTGACCTCAGTGTAGTCATATAGTATAGTGTAGGGGTGGCCATTTCTAATCCCAGATAGCTATAACCCATCAAGCTTTGCAGGTCTCCAATATATACCAAATTATAAAGACGTGTCAAAAAATTTTAAGAGTGAGATCAATTTAAGAATTAAATTGTTCACATATATCAAGGATGGAAAGCTCTTGTCCTAGAAGGCT
This sequence comes from Atractosteus spatula, assembly GCF_055471065.1. NCBI lineage: Eukaryota > Metazoa > Chordata > Actinopteri > Semionotiformes > Lepisosteidae > Atractosteus > Atractosteus spatula. Next base: position 45,864 of record NW_028296917.1, on the reverse strand, counting down.
GGTCACAAAACTACCTCAGTCAATAAAAACATCACCTAACTTAGTGAGCAGTTATTCCTTGTATTTCATCATTGATGACTGGACAGTTGATCTAGACTGCGGTTCTCTCTGGGATCATGAATGATCATCCCTGGGGCAAAACGTGTTTGATCAGATGCTCAGAAATGTGTCTCTTATCTCAATGAATCTCAATTTTTCACTGCAAATCCTACAATACATACTTTGTGTTTCTGACAAATGCCAAGTGCCAAATGCCAACTCTTCTTTAATGAAAATACAGATGCAAAGGTTGAGCCGTATAAACAAAATAACACAGCAGGATACACTGGCTTTCATGGGAAAACTTTTAAGAATTAAATATTGAGAATGGTTCAGTTCAATTTTCTGTTTGAGTAGACAATACTTTTATTGAGTAAAAGACAAAGGAATCTGGATTTTCTCCTAAAACTATTTTTGAATTTTTCATACTGCTTGTGATCAACATACTGTAGTCAAGTATGTGTTATAATCAATTTTAAGTTTGCTTTTGGAACAGAAAAAAAAGCTAGATAATCTACCTGGTTTTCATTAATGTACAGATTCTTCCGTATTTAGAGACCATAGAAACCTGACAAAGTGTTTTTGTTCAGCTTTTACACCATGCATGATAATTATATCTCACTTAACTGTTATAGTAGTTTTGCGTTGATGTTATTGAAATAAAATTAAACTGATACACCCCCTAGGGAATTCATTGAAACCTAAAGCTTTATATTTTACAAGTCTGAAAGTGTAGATAAGAAATATTTATTCTGAATGTCTGTCAAAAACTAAGACATATAACAGATTCTCCGCGACAAATTCCGCGTTTGTCTAATTTAATGAGTAAGTGAAGTGAAACTATGTGCGTTCGTTTTATCAGGCTTTTGCTCCGCAAACCGACCGCTGACAATTAGGCAGCATGAAATCCACAAACAAATCATCATTAAACACAAGGCGAATTTTCCGAAGCTGAAAATGCGAACAGGGTCAATAAACATCTGAGCTCCATGAGTACCTAAGGGAAGGTGCTTTTCAAAGCCATATACCGAGTACTGTATATGCTTCTGGTTAATAGTGATGGAGAGAATGCAGCAATCTATTGGCTGTAGGCTTTGTAAATTTCATTCAGTGTAGTCCAATAGCAACTGGAGAGAGAGAGCGACTGGTACAGCCTTGGTCGCTGCCTCCTTAATCTGTCTTTGCAGACCAGTCTCTCTGTTTCTCTCTATGAAGTCTCTACTACTTGCAATTCCTCTGCAATCTAATGAATTTTCTTCATGAATGTAGGTCATTTACAACCGAAAAGCAGCTATTCTTCTTAGAAGAAGAGTCTTGGGTATAATCGCATTCACATGGACTGTATTGGATTTTAGAGGACAGGAGACGGAGTTTTAGATTTTCCGTGTGATATCCCTTTTTTTCAATTCCTTGAAGTCCCGGGCTAAGGAAAACGACTTTAGATGTTGCAGATATAGCGAAGGGGTAAGTAGCGAGATCTGATTTTGGCTTGCTTTCAACGATTTCACTGAATCTGTCTTTGGCATGGCCACAATATATTTCCACTTGCTTATGTTTTAAGGATCTTTTATTTAATTGTCGCTTTGATCATACGTGCTTCTACTGCAGACATTTTGCTGTGAACATCTGTTCTCAGAGGAGGGTCTGTTCGAGATTTTTAATGAAGTATCAATGCAACCTGTCTAAAACTAACATGTAAAATAATAAGTATGCATAATGAATGAAGAATGCCTTATTAGATTACCTAAAATTCTGAGATTATAGTTGTTAGGTTTCAGCACTAGTTAAACTGACTGCGTTCTACGTTCTGTTCTACAAAATGAAAATGAGAAAGAAAATCTTTAAATTCGGTCTTGCGTAATACCCGATTACCTAGTTTTATTATCATTAAGTTGACACATTTTATAGACTCCTGAAATAATTAAAAGAGACATAAACCCTATACTATATACTGTATATTTTGAACAGATGATATCGGTTTGGGGAAAAGACGATCAAGATTCTCAACTCGGATTCTTGGTACGTGGGCTGATGAGTGAACCTTCTAGCTCAAAGCTCTGCGTTACAATGTACCGCTACTGTACTGTATATGCAGATCATTTAATTCGTATAATCAGATTATTTTACTCGTATTCAGTCGAAGTGTTATGAGCGTGCACGAAAACACAACTTGATTGGTTACTTCTGAGTTTATTTAAAAAATAAATTACATATGATAACAAATTAGTTAACAGGTTCAATTTGAAGTAATGACTGTACACTACAGAGCACTGCAAATACCTCAGTCCTATTTGGATATTCCGCAACCCATTATTATTAGTAGCAAAGGGATCATAGTATCATTACGAACAGCAAGTAGCAATGACATTATTATTATTAACAGGATAATTTATTTTCAGATTGTTGGTGATTACTTTAAGCAAACAAAAAACGTTTAGCGAAAGGGCACTTGGACCATTGTAATATACAGCTACGCATTTTTACGTCAAAACTCACACCTCAGACAAGGTCATAACTCTGTCCCCTCCCCCCATCAAACATGTAAAGGGGAGGGCTTCAGCCTTCAAACGTGGAGTGCTAAATCACGTATTAAAATATAACGTTGTTTCAATCTTTTTTAGGTCAGTTTAATAAATTAATATTACTATTATTTGATTTCAGGACGTTAAACGTTATTGTGCTTACAGCTCAAAATATCCGGATCAGCACATCCTTTTGGGGCAAAATATCTCCCTAAAAGTAAACTTGATATTTACTGATAGCTTAAAATACACCTGTAAAGCCGAATGTTGTTTGGTGGCTACTGGTTTTGACGTGAGTTTGAAATCTCTGTAAGAACGACTGTAAATATTTATTGTTTTCGCAAAACCTGCTGTTTAATAAACGAAATTCCGTAGCTCAGAAATATAATGTCTTAAAATGTTATTCACTGTGTTACCCCACGTATAAGGTTATGTTACCAGTGTAACAAAACCTAATATGACATGCCGATTATTCAACACTAGCTAATTCAACGAAGAACCACAAGGTGGTAGTATGAACAACTATTGGTTTCAAGAGCTTTAAAAGATTTGTAAAGTGGTTAAATTGTTGTTCAGCAGTCACTGGAAAATTCCTTTGTGTAAGGTTTATCGTCTCCTTCTTTAACTTGCATTGTAACGAACTCATGCATGTTTTAAAGAAATGTACATATTTAAATGCATTGTAACACATACTCCGAAGAAAACAGGTCGCATGATGAAAATATGTGCGAGAGACTGCAGGACTCAAGAGAGAATTATCGATGTAACGCAGGAGGGTGTTAAAGCTCTTTTTGATTGTTACCTCTCAGAGGTAACCTCTCAGTGCAGTAATCCATGTTCTTATTTCTGTTTACGATATTCTTTTGTATAACGGCCTCTGTGCGTTATAACCTTTGCTTGAATTATGGATGCTTGCATGCTCACAGTTTTTAGACACCCTGCATGTATGTGTCTGCATACATGTCAACAGATGGACCCAGAAGGCTATGAGTTATCTGTTGTCAACTCTGGATTTGTCATAAAAACACAAGGAAATTTGTCCTAGTATTAGGAATATGATTAAATTTATGAAGTCAGACTGTGATTTGTATTTCGTTTTTTTTCAAAAGCAGCTCATTCAATATATGAGTTCAGTTTTTTTATGACATTGGAAAGGCTTTAATTATTTGACAGGAAAACAACATAGCTCCACAGCCGAAACATTGTGTTTTCTTTCCTTTCCTCATGGAATAAACCTATTACTTGTTCCTTAGAGTTAGCAAAGGCTTGTTTCACATAGATAAAAATGTGCTTGATAATGTGCAAAGAAACAGGAATGGTTTTTGTTGGTTGTCACTGGGAGGGATAGTCCATTTTAATTGTTATGAGAAAAGATGTTCAAAAACAAATTTTAGGTTTTCCATGCTCTGTACCGGTTAACATAAGTTAATCTCTCTATAAAAATTCTATTTAGTAGCTCATTATTTTGGTGTTTTTCATGTTCTTCATTTTTTTGTACATATCTGTTTATGTGCATTTATGAAGTTCTAGAAATACCCAACTCTACATATACAATCACAAGAAATATGCAATTCTAATATAATAATATAGTATGCACGCCTTAAAGAGACACTTGGTAGAAAGGTAATATATATTTTTTTAACTTGCAGTTTTACTCAGTCATGTGATATCTTATTTTGTTTAAAGGTTTGTGCTGACAAACTTAAATAACACACTGAATTCAAGTATTTTTTGCAATAAGTGAGTTTTATATTTTCCACCTACTGATGGTTAAAAATGCTGCACAGGATAATTGAGTACAAATTGATGGAAGATACTGTATCTGAATTCTACAGGTTTATATCTGTGGATTTTGTTTTGCAGTATACGTTTTTGACTTTTTTGACCTAAAGGCACTAAATTTCAGGGTTTAAGTGGAAGACTGTAATGATGGTGTACATCCTATGAAATTATCAAATACAATGGAGGAATATAGATTTATTGTTGCACAGAAGTCATGTTGTAATTCTGCAGTGAAAGGAGTCTCAGTGAAGGGAGATTAAGCATAGCAGATTAGTTATATAGCCCAGCCATTATGTAGATTTATCATGTGGTCAGGACAATCAAAGAAAGATTCCCCAAAACTACAGGAATCCCTTCAGCAAAAGACAGCTTCTGAAAGGCACACCTATAGAAAGCCAGAGTTAGGCTGTTTAAAACTAGCAGAGAACAAAGTACAAACAAACTGGCTATTGGCTACACAGATCAATATTATTCTCTCAATTCAGTTTGCTGCTGTGCTTTGTCACAGTTCAGCTCAGGTGCATTCAAGCAATGTTTGTAAAGCTTTTATGCTCTGAGCCATTTCAATCCCCACATCTGACTGGGTTATGTACTCAGTCCTGTCGCCTTTTAATAGATCTCTGAATGTTTGCTCTGAGTGCCCCAGACCACAATCAGCAATTCTCATAGGAAATGAAAAATAATATTCACACAGCTAAACATCTATTGTCTAAACATAACAAGTAAAACATTCTCTATTTTCACAGGCTTAAATGCACACAGATTTAATACTACAACTGTGAATACTTATGATGAACTTTTTGGCATTTGGAAAAAAAATAATGATAACCACTTTAACATCAAGAACATTCAGTGACATTTTATATGCACATTTAGCACATGATCTTTAGAGATCCCGTTGTTATGAAGTTTGTCACCTTTTAAATCAACACAAATATTCTTTGCAATGACATGTACAGTAGGTGCTTCATATGTATTTCTTAACATTCATCGCCTAACCACTGTGTGGTAGATTAAGTAATGCAGTCAATGTCTACTTTCAACAGTATACTCACAGAGGTCTTTTGAGATGGTGGTTTAACTGATTTCAGTTCTTCACAACAAAAAAATCTCTGGGAGGACTGTTTTTGTTCATTCATGTTCATGTTATGTTTTAAAAGGTAGTGAGTGGTGGATGACCTGGTGGGGCAGTGGTTAGTATTGCTGCTTTGTGTTCAATTCTGGCCCTGGGGTGCTATCTGCCCTTTTTAGAACACTCTGCACAGAGTTTGTTTTTTATGTTTATGTTCATGTTTCTGTGTTGTTTTCATGTTCTTTGTGCTTGCCTGGGTTTCCTTTGTGAGCTCCGGTTTCCTCCCATAGTCCAAAGACATACTGGTAGGTTGATTGGCTTCTGGGAAAATTGGCACTGGTGCGAGAGTGTGTGTCTCTCTGTGTGCCCTGTGATGGACTGGCATCCTGTGTATGTGCCTTTTGCTGGCCAGCTCCTCTGCAACCTTGTGATGGCTAAAGAGGTTAAAAATATAGATGGACGTGAAATATGTTAGTTACAAAATAAATATTTGGCTGTGTTTTTTTTCCAAATATTTACACATTATTTCAAAACAATGTCATTATATTTATAATAAAATAGGAATAATTATGTGTTGGGACTATAGTTTAAAGATTTACTGTATATCACTTTTCAGTATATTCAGTGTATTATTAATGAAATCATGTGTGATTAGTGCCTTTTATGTCCTGAATTAGTTTGTGGTAAGAGTAAACTGCTTCACATTTTTCAGACTGTAATCCAAATAAAACAAGTCTTTCAGCATCATTCAGGCTCTGAATCATTTCCTCATCTCTTTCATTTGCTGCAGATCCTTCATGTCACTGTAGTTCCTTGATACAGTTGTACAGTAGCTACTGTTTGTGTTAACAATGTTAAAAAAATGCACCCATTTTACATTAAGTTCTTTTTCCTTGGATTCCCTCATTATTTTATGATAAAAGCAAAATGAAAGCTAACAAATTGGGCAGGAGAAATTTTGCATCCAATAGAGTAGGATAACTTTTCCTTTTAACACAGTATTACCCAATAATCAGAATACAAGTTATTTTATGACTCTAATACATTATACAATTAGGTGTCATGTAGAAAGAATGAAGCTACTGTATGCATTAAGTAGTGTTTTTCTGTTCTCTCATAATCCATTTAAAAGTCACTTCTACGTACTTTACAGCTACACATCAGGGTTTTCAGTACTAAAATACAAAGTCATTGTATCAGTTGCAGAATATGTGGTTGAATTCCAGCTAACAAAATGTTATAACAGCATTTCACAGTGTTCTGTAAGGTTGTGGTCTGTCTGTGTTTTATAATGTCAGGCGTCCCTGTTTTACAACATCAGGCATTCAGATTAGGGTTTGTAGCCACATTACAAAACACTTAAGACTTTTATTTCACATTTAGAAGATGTTTACTGGAAAATGTTTTGTAAATATAAGATATCATAATGTTACAAAAAACCAGCTGTCAAGTTAATGTTGCAACAGTATTGTGTTAATGTTATGTTATTATAGTGATAAAATTGTAAAAAAAATGTTTTGATAACACCCCCAGTTAGATTTTTAATTTTCCATTGCAAAAACATTTCTGCATTAAGTCATAACTTTTTTGTGATTTTTCATAATGTTATGTGGTTAGCTAGAATGTTTAGTAACAAAACAATGGAAGAGGAAATCTTGCACATTCACTGAAAAACAAATACAAAAGAGGCCTGCTATCTTTAGTAAGGCAGTCATTGTGTACTGCTTCCTGTAGACATGCATCAGATTTTCAAATTGATATGAAATAAGATATGGATGTTCACCGGCTGTAGTGGATTTAATATCTTGGACACTAAATAACCTCTTAACAATATGATTGCTGCTCCAAAGAATAAAGCTGTGTGCATCTCTATTAAGTGCTGCAGGAATGCTTATCAGACCTGCTCATTTATATTCCAATAAAGAATAGACCTGAAAATAAAGAATGTAACTGAGAACTATCTCCCTCCTCCAAAGTGCATGATTGATCCCACAAATTTCTGCAAGAGTGATTTTTTGAAAGGCGGTGTTAGCTGCTTTGGCTCATAGAAGTCTTTTATCAGTGTCATTTGGTTTTGAATTTTATGTGTTTGCTGGTATGTGGGGTGGCTCAGTGGCATGGCTATTAGCACTACTGCTTCACACTTTTGTATCCTAGATTTGATTCCAAACTGGGTGCTTTCTTTAGGAGGTTTGGTCATTGTGCTCTGGTTTTCTTGCACCTTTCGAAGGCAAACTAGCTAGGTTGATTGCTGTCTCTAAATTGTCCCTATATGCATGTGGAATAACACCCTGGGCTACAGAATGGGCTCCATGATGCCGTGATCTGTATTGGGAATTATTGGCTTTCTGACAATAGATGGATGGATGTACAGTAGGGTTGTGTTGGAAAATTCCTAAATGCTACACCTGCAAGCATAGAAATAGAGGTGCCATGTAAACACCCATAGCTACTGTATGTTTGTAGACTGGACATAAGGAAATAGATGCACAAATATGGAAAGAATGGAGTGGTGTCTCTCTTTGAATTTATGAATTGTCAGCAATCCCAGTCTGTAAGATTGCAGCACAGTCCTGACACAAAACCTGCATGACAAAGTACTGGGATGTGGCTTTTTCTGGCATGCTTTTGCAGGAATGAGGATGAGAATAGCACACTTGTTCCTCAGGGTTCATGTGTTTTGGCTAAGCAGGCTATATAATTTCCTGACCTTCCTGGGTACAGTTTGGTTACTGAATGATTACTGCTGCTGATGTGAAAAGGAGCTGCAACCTCTGCTCAATATATCAGACTTCTTCCTGAGGGACATCTGTTTATCTATGTCAGGATTCTTCTAACTTCAATAGAAATTCTTTATTCTAGAATGTGGTGTCAGAGCAACCCCGAGAGTCACAAATCTACCGTGTTTTGTAAATCGTGGGATGTGAACAAACTGGAATATAAGAGAGCAAAAGGAAACACTTAACAAAGACATAGTACAAGTTAAACTAAATCAATACCCTCCTTTAATGATGTCTTTTGTTGATTTAAATTTATGCACACCCATTCCTCCCATTCAGGAGATATTTCATCAAGAATGATCTACTTTCAAAGTTAAATTGCTGTATTATAAAAACATTTAATTAACTTAAAAAGTAATGGTACCCGCTATACAGAACAGCCAATTTTTTCTGAGATTTATCTGAATACCTAAATATTTAACTGCTTGTTGGAAGAATATTGCTTCAATTAATTACATTTTAATTAAAAGAGATAGGAGAATCTGGTAGTGTAAAGGAACTATATACAGTAGGAACATTTCTGCAGATTTCAGCATTTTTTTCTGGTATATTTTATAATAGAAGGAACTATTGTTACCTTTTCACACTGCAGTAAGATAGGCCAGTTTTGTGTTATGCACAAGAAAAAAATACCTATGCACTTGAGGTGCTCATTTACTCAAGTAAATTCCATATTTTATTTATAATTAATGACACAGAAAACTTCATAATATATCTATAGCATTACTTTAGACAATTGTAAAGGTAAACAATGTATTAACACTGAAAACAGTAATTATAACAATAAAAAAGATGTTCAGAAAGATTCCAAAATGCCTTACTCAACAATTTAGAACAATTAACAGACATCAACTCATCCTATTTTGCTGGAAAGAGCAGTGCAGTGCAATTACTGTAAGTCAAATACATACTAACATATTGGGCATTTGCTAAAATGTGAATACTGCCATAACCTGTAATTGTGAGTGTGAAAACCAATTAATCCGCTATTCAGATTTAACCAGCAGAGCCTGAAATCCTGCTGACCACTCAACACTCAGCTTGAAGTTCAATGTAGGAACCCATTTAATTTTAAATTAAATTACCTACGGAACACAGAGCTGATATATTTTGAAGTCATTCATTATTTATTAAACTTATGTGTCTATAATTCTATAGAAAATGAATAACTTTTACTACTCTATTGTATGTTCAATAATAATAAAAAATAAAAAGAATGTATAACAAACTATGAAACTTTAGAGTAATAACTGAGCACTACAGATCAAGCTTTACGAATCATTACTTAAGAAAAACTCAAGTTTAATCTGCAGCCATGTTAAATCAGAAAATATCCAATATAGTGGCCCTTATAAAGTATAGATAATTCTCGATTCAGTATTGGCTTTGTTACGTGCTACTAGTTCTGTCTGCTCAGCAAGAATTATAGATTACAGATCATAATAAGAATAAATGTCCTATCATCAATGATCACAATTGTTTAAAAAGATCAAAGAGACTTAGAACAAGTGACAAAAAAACAAAAAATCAGGAATATAAATTGTAAAAAGCACAATTCTATATTTACTAAGAAATTATTATGGTTGAAAATAAGTACATGCCTGTGCATATACAGTAGGTACATGCGGCAAAACAGTAGTCTAAAAGTCTACAGTATCTAGTAACATAAAGAGCCTAACAAAAAAGTGCAAATAATCTTATTTACTCCTATTGAATATCTATAAATAACATTAAGTAGTGAGTAGCTTTTTGTCGACTGGAATTTTTGAGCAATATGTCTTCATTTCAAAAGAGCTAGTGTAAAGAATTCCAGAGCCTGCAGGCGCAGCATTAGAAAAGCTTGGTTGCCTTGGGATCTCAGTGTGGCTGTGCTTCATTGACAGACCAGCCTCATGTGAGTTCATGGTGTGACTGGGGGCACACTGTGTCAGTGTTCCCATGTTCAAAATCAGGACCCTGCAGAGCCTTGTGGGGCGACTTTACTGTTTTTTTTTTTCTGTAGGCTTATTTATTTATATATTTTCATTCTTTAAAAACGTAGAAAGCAGCTGCTTGTAGAAACAATGCCACTGAATGGACCTACATTACAAATTGATAACCATAGTGAGTATAAATCTTATACAAACAAAATACAAATACTTTTTTTCAAATTGTTGCCTTTATGATGCTCACTATGATTCTGCAAAATACGATTTTTCTTCTGAATTGGAGTTTTTGGAGTTTATATTTCAAATGCTCGATTTTTACGGTTTTTCACTTTCAAATTAGCATTAAATATGAAAAGTTAAAGAAATATTTTTTTATCAATTAGCAACTGAAGCATCTTAGTCTTCACCAAAAGTAGGTCTAGCTGTTTACCATGCTTATTTCTGAAAAATTGTCATAATTTTATTTGCATTGAAATTCCAGTTGATTTTACAGTACAGTATGTGTCATTTCAGCTGAGCCTCAAATGGTCAAACAGGACTATTTTTTTTAGAAAGATCAGCGATGTGGAAGAAATTTCTTTGGAAGAAAATAAGAAAAGAACATGTTCTTAACTGAAGAAACCCTGTCCAAAAATAACCACTCAATCTTACTTAAGAATATGGCTCATTTTCTCCCCACATGGAGAACATAATTGAGAATAATATTCTCTAAGTGAGTGCAACATATTCATTTTTGCCTTTATTGGTTCCTCAACTAAAAACTGTAACACACGCGTAAAATAAAATGTAGTACACTGTTCACACGGTCCACACATAGAGATTAAAAACCTGTGAAACACGAAATTTCAGCAGACATCTTTTTGAAATGCATGCATATACCCACCAGGGGGCAGTGTCGTGTGTACGTTGTTGAACTCATAACAGGTGGGTTGTGGGTTCAAGTCCCTGCTGCAGACATTATCATTGTACCTTGAGTGAGATCATTTATCCCCTTTGCTTCAGTTGCTTCAGGTGTGCAAGTGGCGACCAGTGTTATGAGGGGGTGGGTAATTTCTATGATAGACCGGTGTCCCATTCACATGTGGGGGAGTCACATGCTGTCAAGTCCACTTAACACAACACAAACCAGGACGAATTCTGGACTGCTGTAGCACTGTAGCACTGGTGTGGTGTTTTATGTACTGTATACCCAACCATACAGTTTCACAGAAAACAGCCTAGTGCACACAATAAAGAGTTGTGGAACAAAAAAATAATAATACGTAACCTCCTGAAGATTCAGTTCAGACATTCTGGGACTTAATAGGTCAAACTGAGCAGCACTTAGCACAAGGTGTCGTCTTGCTCTCCACAGTTATATGGTCTTTAATGTACTGTATATTGTTTATAATTATCCTTCACATAGGTAGATTGTGCATTATGAACCATTATTGGAATTAAATATTTATTGTGGGTAATTATTTATTGTTAATTGAAAGTTATACTGAATGATTTCTTAAGAGTTGTTGGACTGCATAAATTCTTAAATATTTAGAAAAAGCAAACAGTGAAACTGTGATATCTGGGACAGGTCTTGATCAGATCATTTAAAAATAAAGGAATGAAACAGTTAACAAACAGTCTTCTGGAATCCAGAGATCAGCACATTGCATCAAAAAATGATAAATTGCTTGGCGTATACAACACTATTCCATCTACATCTTCTTTGTAGCCCAAAGGCTGTTTTTTTCCTTTATATTATTTTAAAGGTGTATCATTTGGTATGAAAATACTCTCTGGGAACAAACCAGCATGACAGAAGACTGGTGCTGCCCTAGTTTCATATGCATATAAGGTGTTTTGATCACATTAGTGCTCCTTTTAGTAACATTGGTTTAAAATAGAGCTGCAGTACTGATGTGTGTCTCCCTTGCATAATACGCACTATTGTACTATAGAGAGATGTAGTACAAAAGCCAGTGTTATATAAATCAATACCAGGAGATGAGATTCCGTTAACAGCCCTTCTCTCCTGAACAATTTTTGACAGCTCTGTTAATGGAGGAGGGCATTAATAAATGACTACTGAATGATTTCTGTGATTTATATGCACCTCTTTTCATTATGAGAGCTGTACACCCTGTAAACAGATGTGGTTCTTTTAGAATTCTTCTTATTTTCACCCACAAAATCAAAGAGCCCTTGCCATGCAACAGTGATGTCCTACACTACAGTAACCCATTTTCCTCCTTCTTTACATTTTATGTTAAATCTATAGCATTAGCCCGTATGATATAATCCTACAGTTTTGTGGTGAATTGTGAGCCTATCGTCGCCCAATTCAGCGTAGACACAAAAGAAAAAAACAAAAGGACAAATCAATATATATATAATTGTACTGAAATAGATGTCTACCAGACATCGTGTTTCCAGAACATTCATATATTGTACATAGTACATAACATTTTTTTCCAGTTCTGCAATCTGAAAACAACCATTACAATATTATGTAAATACTCATATTTCCCTAGAGGGTTAGAGATGTAAGCTAACAAAAGTGTTTAAAGTAACTCCTATTGTACAGTATATAAGACTTGTGTTGTATAGGAGGTTAACGTCATGTTGAATAGTAGACCGAATAAAGAAAAAGCACAACATTTTGGCTGAGGAGCAATTTTCAGATGTGCCAGCTCTCATTCCGGCACCTTGAGGCATCTGAAGAAGGCCAAAACATTGTGACATTTTTTCTTGTATCTTTCCATCATGAAATTAATCTCTAATTGTTCCTTATAAGCACCACTCCATTCCTGTTCACCACTCCATTGGATAGTTTAGAGAAGAAGGACTCCTTTTTCACCTGCCATGAAGCAGAAACAAAATCTTACCTTTGTTATTATTATTATTATTATTATTAGCTTTTCCTGTTCGTTTATGTCACGTTTGTAATTCAGTAACCTCCAACCATATAGTTTCTTCAAAAGTTTTGCTTCAAAAGTCACATGTTTTGTGACCTTAAGGGGCTAAAAAGTAAATTATTCCTTTAGGAAAAGGCTGTAATTAGGTTTTAGCAAGAGCAATACTGAGCTGCTTCTGAGAAGCTACCATTGATCAGGTTAAATGAGCAAATGTTCCCAGGGCTCCAAAGCAGAGGACAAAGAAGTAATGTGTTTCATTAGACTCTGAAACATAAACAACTTCAATATCAAAGTTTGTTAATGACTTGCTCCATTCAGTATTTTTTGCTGCTACCTACACTTTTGTTCCAAACTTCTACTATACAGTAAGTTTAACTTTTAAAACTTTTAGATATGCTACCTAATTTAAAGCCAAAAATACATAGTGTGCTTATTTTCTTCTTAATATCTGAAAACGTTTTTACTACAACCAATCTACGATCTATATGCCACAAATAACAGTATCTTCTCAGTTGTATTCTAAGAAAGTTGATCCATTACATATATAAGCAGCTCAAATATGTTTCAATTGCCTTTCTCTGTTCTCTGCTGTGTAATACTCATTTGTTTTTACTTAGGTTTCTAAACAAACTTAAGCGTCTTTTGCTCTGTAGGAAATCTTCACTTTGTTACCAATGCTGTGTGATAGATTTGTTATTTCATTTAACTTTTTGGGAAGAGATTTTTCTTTCAAAGGCTCCCCTATTTGCACAGTAATTCTTAGAAGGGTTCAGAGTTGTATTTTAAAAATTAAAAAACCTAATTGGCTGCTTTTCAATAATTACTCTTCATTTGAGAAACAAAGGTAATATGGCTTTTAATTCACAAAATTTAAACAAGCAGCAGGCAGAAGTCCACATGTAACCTCCTATTTCCCCATCAATATGTGGAATTCTTAATTGTGACAGGTTGAAAGTATAATGGAACCCACACTCATAGAACATCTATGAGGCACTGAGAGCTCACAGCACACAGTAATGCCTTTTGAAGTGTCCTCTACTTTTGATTGAACTAGCAAGCTAAAAATTCGATAAAACACAGTTTGCTGAAGCAGAAATTGTTCAAGTACATAAATCATTTTTCTCAACATGAATGTTTTATTCTGACGTTACAAACACATTATTGCATGATTTACTTCATGAGTAAAGATAGTCTATCAGCAAATTAAGAATTTCAGATAAAAGTGCAAGAAACAAATAAGCTGACAGATATCAGTTATTCTCTTAATATTACGCCACATGGCATCATTTCAATTAATACTGCAATAAAAATTTGTTGAGATGCCAATGGTGAAGTCTTAGTTACTTGCATTTATTTTGAATAATGGTTTTGATGTGCCAGACGCAAAGCTGATGAATGGTAGTGTGGCTTGAGGTTTTTTTAATAAGAATTTATATCTACCAGCAACAAAATGAAAGCAGTCATACTATGAAAAGTATAGTACTGTGAAAATTGAAGTGGAAAGGCAATGGCTTAAAACTTTACTAAATCAATTAACTGTATCATTACATTATGTTGGCATAGTGCAGTGTGTAAGCCTTGAGTGAGGTACTTTACCCCAGTTGCCCCAGTTCACCCAGCTGTATAAGTGGGGACCAGCATTGTTGGGGAGTCATCTCTGTGACGCACTGCTTTACCATCCAGGGGGGAGGGGTCATGTGCTATCTGATTGTTTAACGCTACAGAAAGCAGGAGGAGCTCAGGCCTGATGAGCTGCTCTGGGTCAGATAAGGAAATAACCTATATATTATGACATGTCTAAACAAATAACTATATTAAGTATAGGACTTTCCATTCCGTATTGTCAACTTAGCCATAGCAAACACATTTGTTGCGCTGACGAATGAAGATACAGGGTTAACATTCTTGACTGCATCCTTTGCTGTAACTCATCAATTTAAATTGTGCACTTTCTCTCACTCGCAGGCAAATCGATCCGTCTTTAATCAATCCTGGGAAATAATTTGACCTGGAAGGAAGAGCCACTCCTGTCTTCTCATCAACTGGAACAAGGCGGAATGGTTTGCACTATGAAATCCATGCACTGGGATGGCTACTACTGAGGAGACTGATCTCGGGGGAGGGCACTCTTCATGGCAGTCAGCACACACTGCTAGGTTATAGCCCAAACAAGGAAACTTGGCTGTGGAAGACCGTATCCTGTGAATGTTGCAGTAGACAATGTCGAGGCCAAAGGGAATTGTATGGCTACCCTTCATTTTCACTCCAATCTGTGTGATGCTGAATGTAAACTTGATTTTTTGGATCGCCACTCTGGCTGTCAGATTTACTGTTATAAACTGCCAAGCACAATATTCGATAATAACAACAAACTATGGAAAACTGCGGGGATTAAAAACGCCGTTGCCAAATGAAATCCTTGGTCCCGTGGAACAGTATCTTGGAGTTCCATATGCGTCCCCACCCACTGGGGAGAGGAGGTTCCAGCCTCCAGAACCTCCCTCCTCTTGGACTGGTATCAGAAACGCCACTCAGTTCGCAGCTGTTTGCCCCCAGTACCTTGAAGACAGGTTTCTACTCAATGACATGTTGCCAGTGTGGTTCACAGCAAATTTGGATACAGTGGTAACCTATGTACAGGATCAAAATGAAGACTGTCTTTACTTAAACATCTATGTCCCCACTGAAGATGGTAAGTCACATGTGATGTTTTATTCAATATAGTCTATACCTGTCTGCATATGTATGTAGAGTCTAAGAAATGGGAGATGACTTTGTCTTACACAATTCAGAAATGGATGCTGTATCTATTTCTTCTCAAGCACGTTATTAAGTGGATGTTTTCAAAGAATACTTTTTTTGCTGAGTTTTCTCGACTATTTATGGTATAGAAATCAAAAGCACACATCCAAGCACATACACAATAAAAATTGTTATAAGACTCTTTATATGTTTGTGCATTCATTCCCACTGATTAATGTATACAAGCTAGAATAAACATTAATATACAGCACCTACTGTATATCTTTTTGCTGCAGAATATACAGTATATGCATATAGTACCGCCCATCACTTTTAAATCATTCTTATATGTAAGAAACATTTTTGTAATAGTGTGACTGATATCACTTTGTTTCTAGAATTTGAGAAATTGCTTTTCATGTACTTCTGCAATTGACCAGGATCTTTATGAAAATAACCATATACAATAGCAACACACTGGATATAATTTCTGTTATTTAGAACAGAAAGAAACTGACGTTTAATCAGATGGATTTTAATGCAGTGTATGATATTAGGGTTAAATATGCAATAATGGTTATTATTGCATTAAGGTACAATAAATTGTAATTACAGATTTCAAATACATCACTATGGAAGATCTTTAAATTTAAAAACATTATATCCTTAATCTTTACTTTAACTCACTGGTTTTCATTTAACTAATATGAATAGAAAGCTCCATCATTTTTAATAAACAAAAATAAGAGAAAGACACACTTGGGGTTGAGAGGTTGGCATTGAAAAGCTTTTCAGATATACTGTACATGTACTAATAAGCTTTGGTATTGTAAGTCTGTATTTTAAGGTCAACAAGGAAAACTAATGGAGCCGTTTCATTTTTGAAGATTCATTCTATTGTAATGCTTCGGGGTTCATGTGGGCGCCCTCGCTGCTGCCGCCTCAGGTCGGCCCCCCACCGTCGGGGACTCGAACCTCCGGCGTCACTCAACAGGAACCCAGCCACTTGAGCCAAAGGGAAATCTCCCGTCAGCCCAGCGGCTGCGGTCCCTGCTATCACAGGGAAGGGCGGTGACGTCACCGCGCTGGTAAACCGGCTCTCACAAGCAATGGAGGCCGTATGCGTTACACTCTCCCCCGCTTAACTCACCGTCCTCGGCGAAAGGCTATCCCACCCCGCTCTGACACCAATGTAACGCTTTGGGGTTCACGTGGGCGCCCTCGCTGCTGCCACCTCAGGTCGGCCCCCCACCGTCGGGGACTCAAACCCGGGCCTCCGGCGTCACTCAACAAGGACTAGGACCACTTGAGCCAAAGGGAAATCTCCCGTCAGCCCGCCGGCTGCGGTCCCTGCTATTCACAGGGAAAGGCAGTGACGTCACCGCTCTGGTAAGCCGGCTCTCACAAGCAAAGGAGGCCGTATGCGTTACACTATATATAGACCGAACTGTGAAATCGATATTAGATCTAAAAAAGAGACAGAGATAATCTGATGATCTTGATTTACTGTACATCTTTGCCAAACTTTGGTGATGTGTGCTCTTGTCTATGATTAATCAACCATGGTGTTTTACACAGCCTTCCTGTTTTGTTTCTTTAAAGCTTTTGCCTGGCTTAATTAACACAATGACAACATTTCATTTAGTGTTTTATCTGTAGCGGACATTGTAATGGAGATATGTAATATTATCGTTATTTTGTTTTTAAATGAGCCTGAAAATACTTCCGTATGCAGCATGTGATTAATTTACTGAGTGCTACGGTTTTTTATACATCTCACAAGTGTAGGAACCTGTGATGTTCGCAAAAGCCGGTCTTTTGGAATAGAGATGCTACTGGGATCCGCGGGGCTGCCATTCCCGTAGTCTTTCCTCTGCGCTGATCTTTCGAAAACCACAAATTGGCAGGTAGCAGAGACACGTTTTGACCTTTTCAAATCTAATGTCATCTTTGAATTCAAAACAGAAGCAGAACGTAAGAAGTGAAACTGGGGTACTGTTTTCCTCCAGGGTTTTTCAGAAGAAAAGGTCTTGCAATTTTAACTGTTGGTACAGGTCTGCTCCTCGCATATAAGCAGATGATCAAATCGGTGAAACAGAAACGTGTTGATGTAACTCAACCGCTTTAACCCCTGTTTAAATATATATAAGTATAATGTATACAAGTATATACTTTTTAAACATAAATGTATATAAATTAAATATATTTTAAATTTAAAATGTAATTTAAGTTAATTGTTGCTATATAAAAAAGAAAATTATTACATTTTAGGGTGATCTTTCACAGCCCCACAAAGAAGTTTGGTTCGTGGAATTCTAAATAAATTATTTATTTTCTTTGATATCATCTATGAAGCATTGGGGGAATTGATCACAAATCAAGGGGTCATCCTGTTAAACATATCCTTTCCCGTTTGCGGAATACTTTTACCATTAAGTGTCATTTTCAACTTAATTTTGCTGACCATGTTGTTGTTTAACATAACCTGGTATCCGTATATCTGTACTTACACATGATATGTTTTTGTTAAGAACAGTTAGGAAACAAATAATAAAAAATGATCTCTGAGATGGATTTATACTTTACAAAATATGTATTGGACTCAAAGGAATTCTTCTGGGGCTTTGTCTTTCAGCATTGTTCCAGAGAAAACCCTAGAAAATAATTGTGCTATCAGCTTTGTCTGGAGCATGTGCCTTCCAAGTTAAGTGTATTCTATGGTTGGAGTACAAGTATTTATGATTTGCTGTAAACGTACAGCATGTATACATTTTAATGAAGTTTGATGAAACAAATATTACTTTGTCCTGTAGATAGCGTTAGTCATACTGTATGTCCTTGTTAATCATAGTACATTGACACAATCCGCAATTTGCCTTGTGAAACAATTATATAATGTTTTTCCCTTTAATTAAACAATGTGTATATAACACAGAATTATTTTAAATTTAGTGTTTGATTTAAACTGAATTGTTTTAAAGCACGTTAAAAGAGCAGCACAGGTTAAATACTGCCCAGAAATCATTTATGATTTCTCTTATTGTGTTTATATACTATTTTTATCTCACGGCTAATTGTGTCTGACAGCGAGAATTCTCCTATAATAAAATATCTCATCTCTCAATTTTGTAGTAGGATCTTGGACAAGCAGTATAAAGTTTTAGAGGAATGTTATCATGCATTTCAGAGCTACCTTTTCTTGAGAAGCATTCTTGAATGGCAGAATATCTATTTTCCTAAATTAAAGAAGAGAATATACTGTAATGGTTGTGCCCAAGAAGCAGGTCTGATTCTAATTGCCATGATTGTTGCAATAGAATCAGGACATTCTCCGGAAGTCACTTGTGCTAAATTATTCAGGATAAGCTTAGGGCTTGGCCTAGAGGAGGCTTCTGGGTGAGACAACAGTGGGGGTGTTTCAGTGTTTATTCTAATTTTACTCAAGACAGCCTGCTTTGCCAAAATGAAATATGGTCCAATACTTGCTTGTTTTTTTTGGCTCAGCCTTTTCTGCTTAAGAATACCCACTTCTCTACCAATATCATGCAAA
This sequence comes from Atractosteus spatula, assembly GCF_055471065.1. NCBI lineage: Eukaryota > Metazoa > Chordata > Actinopteri > Semionotiformes > Lepisosteidae > Atractosteus > Atractosteus spatula. Next base: position 26,555 of record NW_028296917.1, on the reverse strand, counting down.
TGAAGAAGAATTTCTATGAAGATTAATCATGAGTAGGGTTCTCCTGCTGTTTTCTCAGAAACAAAAGTCATGGAAATGTTGTTTCTCTGCACAACAAACAATTAGATGAAAAAATATCTTAAGCAAACCCATGACAATAACATGACTGTCTTGTTTTAGTTGCTTAGCTTCTTGTTTTTAGATTTATAGTTACTGGTTTCACAACAGAGATAATGCTTTCAGCAGTGTAATTTGTACTTTTATAAATATTAGATATGCCATCTATTTTCTAACTAATATAATTAAATCTAGTTATTGTTTGACCATTGAGCTGTAAGGGAATAAGAATTTGTTCATTCCATGTTAAAGTGTATGAAGAAATAGAATGTTTTTAAACACTGTTTCTCTTTAATCAAATATGGATATGAAGTAAATTCATTCAAGAGTTGCGAAACAGAAAATTGAATGGAAAAAGACTGCCTAAACTTAAAAAATATATATTTCCTTTCAGAAAGAAATCATGTACTTATATTTCAAAGATCTAACATAGAGAAAATGTATCAGGTAAAGAAATTTATTAAGCTATACTGTAGATGTGTAGTATCTAGTATATTTTGTGCTCTTATTTGTACACGGTTAAAGGTGTAAATTCCTTTAAATAGCTCAATAGAAATGTTACTGTTAATGACAAACAGTTCACATAGTGTCAATCCTGGTTTTTTAAAATATAACTTCATATTGTTTAGAAAATACTGAAAGTTTTGTAAGAATGCAAGATTACATGATGAAATTCTATATAGTTTATAGATTTGTTATAAAACATTTATTTTTTATATTTTTGGTATTATAATTTAAACACAGCAATTGTGTCATGTAGAAAAATGAAATGTGATAACATTTGTAAAATATACATAAAGTGTCATGGACACTCCAAGTGGAAAAAAAAAACTGTATACTGTATGAAGAAGAAAAAAATTATTAATTATTATTATTAAATTATTAAAAATAGGAGCACCTGGGGATATTTAAATAGCTATAAAATAACGATTTGCACTTATTGTAGCTCCTTGCAGTAGCTGAATGTTACTTAGTAGATTTGCAAATATAAGTTATACTTGTAATGAACAGTGACAATCACTTTTTATAGGACTACATTGGCGTTTTTATTGCTGGAAATAAGGACAGCAAAACAAAATAAGTAGATCAATAAGTTTAATACAGTATACTGTATCTTATTTTTCTGTAGAACTAAAGTAGAAGTCAAAATTTCTGTATGCCACCTCTAAATGATAAAATAATATATCTCAAATAGATGTTGTGTAATATATCAAAATGCTTTGCTTTTTATCCCAAAACATCACAAATGCTATACATACTGTATGGGAGAGGACCTACTTCATTTACCCTTGACATGCAGGTTAACAGGCCTGCTCTTATAAACAGTGCCATGACGTAGTAAACAAGTAATCAGGAACTTGGTTCAGTATCTCATTCACAGGACTGTACCTCTTACAGTGCACTGTTCATTCTGATTAAAAAGGAAGAAAGCTACCTGATGGTACACCAAAACTACTTACAGAAGCAAACATGATTTTCCTTAGATATTCATTTCAGTACTGACTTGGACAATCTTGTTTAGCTGAGGTCTGATGAGATCAGGCTACAAGGTGTTGAATCTTCAGTCTAGCTGTTCTGTGTCCAGAATTCCTTAAGACCTGTCTGGTGCATCTAATTTTCAGAGGCTTGTTTCCCTGTAGTCTTGGATATAGCCAAATTTAGAGAATAGTTTTCCGCATCTTTATTGCCAGGTGGAAAACGAAGGATATGAGAAGTACAGTAGCATGACTCAGAACTGAAAAGGTGGTGAGATGGTCCAGAGTTTAATAGAGTTCCAGAGATTTGCTGTTGCAAATATAAGAGGAACGAACCATTGTGCAGAATTCACCATAAACTGGTGGTGATTTAAGCATACTCATTTAATTTACTAGTTTAGGCCATGCCTTTGTGATGAGTGTCAAACAGCACAATGATTTTTCTGAATAAAGACTCACTGTGAAAAGCTGCAGGGGTCATATTGACATTAAAATCCCACTTTAACAGCCCTTAGTAAAACCTAGCAAGGATTTGTGAGTTCATCATGCTCATTGTAAAAGAATGTTACATCTCTTACATAATAAATAATGTATTCAATTTGAGAAAAATTTAATTTTGTATGAGGGCTTTGTCTAGTTTCTTGTGTAGCTGCTTGGGTTCTTTTCCACTATTGAACTCTGCATGATCTAAAGCCTTACTTAGACACACCATGCCTAAACCCTTTTGGAAACTGGAATTCAAATGTGATCTCTTTGCTGGCATCATAGAAGAGTTTTTTTTTATTTATTTTACCTTTATCCTTAAAAAAAACTGCATTAGGATCATTTATGAATATTTAGGCAAATACTAAACTTCCTCTTGTTCTGTTTCATTTCTTTAATCTTCATATATTCTACAACATATTCTCATGATTTTCCTTTCTAATTTTAGTGCAACAAATCTTAAAACTTAATTGTTAATATTATGAAATGTAAATGGTGTGGGTGAGAGTTATTAATATATATTACAGCTTCGGTGGCTTGTATATTATATTAAATCTACTGAATTGCTTTAATTAAACAGGCAGCTTTGTATAGTCATGTGGTGTATAACCTACTAACATTCAGTATAGTACATATATCTAGTATCGATTACCGTAAAAAAGAAAATTGTGTGCTTGAGTGATAACGATTGTAGCAGACAAAACGTAGTAAAAAATGATTAATAGTTTTTGTAAAACTATGTTTTAAATTTAAATTTGTTTTTTTTCTATTGTTCGGCCAAGCCCTAGTTAATGCAGAATAGAAGTGTGATTCTCATTAGTTGCTTTATTAGCTTAACTTGCCTGGCTGAGGGAATCGCAAATTGACTGTAAGGACAAGACTGATGGAACCTCCTTGTTTTAGGAGGAATGAGCCAGGGAGCTGCTGCAAGGGTGTAAAACAGGAATGGATATTATGTGAGTGGGGTCTTGATGTACAGTTGCAGTCCCTCAGAGGGTGCGTTAAAACTTTTTGCTGCATTAGAGTTACTGCAGTACACCCCAGTGTACTTCACTATGTGGTTCACTGGATAAAGATGATAAATAGGTGGCACTTGTGGTGCATTAGATGTTAGTGAAATGATTGCTTCATTTAACCTGTTTCCCAACTGTGCATCCTTAAATCCACTTGATATGGAATATTATTACGGAATTATATAACTAAAGGGATATTTTGGTAGCTGAGAATAAAAATAACAGATGTATAACGTCTCTGAACGTCATAAAGGATACTTTATTTGAATATAAACATATAATAAATAATGTATATAGCTGGTAGTGATAGATAAAAAAATAAAATACAGTACACAACAGTATTCCACCTTCTTTATAAACATTTCCTGAATCAAATTCTTTAACTCATTCACTTACTGTGATTATTTTGAAGCAGTTTTGAAGTGCTTGTTCTAATTGTGTAATGTTTATACACTTTATATAAAGCTGTAATGTGTTAAGCTTTTCTGTGAAATACTTGCTGTTGTTATTGTGAAAACAAAGTTGTAGTACTTTTTTAAATCCACTTAATGGGGAATACTAATATCAAATAATTGATATTACATTTTACTAGCTGAAAATAAAAATGAATGTCATTAACAATATTAATTTATGGATCTAAATATAATAATGCTGATTTGGCTGCTAGTGGTACCATATTCCACTTTCTTTGCATCAATTGCATTAACTTGTTCAATTGTACTTATTTTGGAACGTTTTTGACATGTTCAGTTTAACTACTTTTTTGCTGTCTGTATTTTTGTAATGGATGATGAAATGCTCAGTTTATAATGTTGCTTGCCCAACCCAGTGTTGCTTTGTTATAGTGGTAAAGTGCTTGCCTATCACTTAGAATGTCCCAGGTTCACTTCTGGGGCAGGGCACCACTTTTATTTTTAACAAGTAAAGGCTCCTTCTCCCTTCAACTCTAGGAAGCGCATAATAAAAATTTATTGCACTATTCTAGTTTACACATTTTCACCCACTATCTTCCTTTACAGAAAAACAATAACAATGGCAAACTAACTGCTAACACCCACAATCCAAACAAGATTGCCTAATCCAATTAATAAACACAGCAGGAATGTAACATCCCCAATAAATCATGTTTATTAAAACAAAGTAGGCAGTTTACAAGATAAACTCCACTAAAACTCTTCATCTTACATAAAAATTCCCCTAAAGCTAACCCTATACCAAAAGTGATCAGGGCATCAGCTACAACATTCTCCATGCCCTTATTGTATCTAATTTCCAAGGTGTAAGCCTTTTACATAAGTGAACAGTACATCCGTTCGAAGCATTCTAAAGTCTCTGAAGTATGACATCAACACTACTGTAGGTTGCAAACCAGTAATTAAATGAGACTGTAAATGCACACTTGCCCATCTATACCCCATCTCTGCGCCTTGCATGACACATTGGAGTCATGAGAAGTCTGGTCCAAAAAGGCAAAACATTTGCAAGAATAAAAGACTGAGAAGCACCAGTTTCTCTCAAAAGTTTTTATTAACTTCCGGTCTTTTGATTCTCCAGTTATTGACACATGGATCATACCCCTCATTGATGACCTGTTCTCCATTACATTCAAACACATAAGGAGATGTCTGAATCAAAGCAAAGCTTTAACATAAGAAAATCAGTAATCAAATGACCTGTAAAAAATCACTCTTATTTTTCCAAAGTGTGCAAAGAAACAGATCAGATGACACAGTTAATGCACGAACTGTTGAGTTTTTATCATTTCCCTGAGAGGGTTGGACAGAAGTAGTAAACACATTCTTATGTGTTAACATACAGTAAATCATCTCATAAGTCACCATAAACTCATCTGCTAACGCAGCTGCTTTTGAGAGCAAGGTAACTTTCTGCTCATTGAAATAAGTTACAATACAGTCAGGTAGACAATTTTTAAAGCAAAATTAGCTGTTTAGGATTGACGGTATGCCTCAGGGACTAATATATAGGCCTGCTACACTGCCACCTTAATGGGGGACTGCAATGCTATTGTTATATTTTGGGTTTAGAAAGAATCAGCATTGATGAGTGCATTTCAAACCACAATAATAGTAAAATGTTCACAGTAACTTGTAAAACTGCCAATTTACATAACAAAATAGACAAAATTTCCAGCTCCATATTCTGCAATTCAGAACAAGGCAACAAGACTTTCAACTGTCCTAGTACATTGTAAACAAGCAGACTTGTGAATACATCTCTTTTAATCCTATAGAAATATCGCTCTCAACTTCAAGATGGTTTTAATAATAATAAATAATAATATAAAAAAATAGCACTTACTTGTTAACTCTGAATGCAGATCGTGTTGGAAGCTTTCTGTGGTGAAATGTCTGCTGCACGACATGTAATTATTCGCTCATTCGTTACATTAGTCATTAATTTGTAGGAGCTCTCGCTCTCACCAGTGGTGAGACCAGGGATTTGTGACAACACAGCGACGTACAGTACTTTCACAAAGTTCACAATTTTGTGCTTAATTTAAAATGTTTAACATTCTTCTATACTGTTGTAGTGTTTCATAGCCGTTCAGGGAAGCCAAATATGTAACGTTGTGGCTCTCTGAAGGCACCAGTTCTGTAGGGTTTGGGCATTTACTGTGACAATTATTAATTGTAGCAGTAAATCACAAAGTTGATTCTTTTGATGGCTTTAGAATCCAACCATGCGATATAACTCAAACAACGCACACACACAGGTACTAATACACGAGGATACATTTATTAATACATAGAATATGCATGTAAACCTAACAGATCTTATCGAGAGGGTTATCAGAATACAAAGATATATATTCAATCAGTTACGAAGTGTTACACATCAAGAGGACATACGTTCAGTATATCATTCATTAAGACCGTTTCATAAATGAACTTGGTTATAACTTCTACATTAGATACTTGAAACAAGTACATAACTCTTAGGAATTAAATTGATATCAACTGGTTTGGATAACAATTGAATTCCCGAGCTGTAATGCATTGAAGTTGAATACTCATCCAATTTCTGGGGATTCAGATCTCCTGCGGGCACAAAGAAACAGTTGCAGGCTGTTGCTGTCCAATCCGCGCTCTCTGGCTCGGTGCCAGGCTGTGCTGTGCGGCTTGCGACGGTGCGCTGCAGATGCTCACTGGCCGGCTAGTTAGTGTTGGTTTTAACTAGCAAAGTTTGTGCACAGGAGAAAAGATGACTGTGGGTCCCAGCAAGTCAGGAAGAGGACCGGTTCGTTCCTGATGAAGCGCTAGTTCTGAATAATGATTCAGCTGTCCACAGTTCCGACCTGTTCACGAGGCCTGCTGCTGGTTACTCTCTGGCAACCTCCACTCTAGACTCTTAGAACAAAGGAAAGTTCTGGCACTCGGACACACTGGCCGTTCCGTGGTTGTCCGGGCTGAGTCTCGGGATGGTCAGGAGGCGCGCTGCGAGAATGTCCTGCCCTTGGGAGCCTTCTGCTCCTGGGCCGTCCTGCCCTGGAATTCTCCTTTGAATTCCCTTTAGAACAGTCCACAGAATCCTCTCCAGAATCTTACTGAATCTCCCGAATCTGAATCTTGTTGAATCTGAATCTCCAGGCCTGTGTTGCCTGTTTTTACCTGGAGGAACTTCAGCTTGTTGATTGGCTGAAAGTTCCATGGGCATCAGAGTCCCACGTGGGTTACTCAGCCCTACCAGTCCCTGATTGGTTGATCAAGGTGAGATATGAGTCACTTAGTCCTGACACTTAGTAATGCAGTCCAGATGTCCATCCGGCACTCCCTAGACTGATAGGCGCCAGTGGATGACCATTGATCATGATAGCCAGACTTAGCTAAGTGCATCCCCCTTTGGGAGCTGTCCTAGGAAACCTTAAATCATCTTGCATGAATAGTTTCTCTGTGGCTGCACCACAGAGATGAACAGAGAAATGGGGCCTCATTTGGGAAGCTCAGAAACACTTAATTCTGCCTTATTATTAAGCCTCGCCGCTACACTGTCAATTAATTTATTTTGCTACCAAGATTTAATAACCGGTCTGAGAAATTGGGACTGCTGTTCCCATTTAACAGTATCATAATCTAACCCTTCCTCTAAATTCAGCACAGAACAAGCATCCTGAGTCTTGCCAGTAAAATGACACTGCAACAGTGGAAGCCAGGTATCCTTTGGCCAAGACAAAGTCACAGTAATATGCTCAAAAGCACTAACACACAAATCTACCTCGGTTTCCCTAAATGGAGGTACTGTATTAAGTTAATATGTTTGTGTGATTAAAGATGGTCAAACTCTATTATCATGAGATGGTATGGTCACTTTAAAATTGAACATATTTCCTTCACTTATGAGGGAGAGAGGGAAAACTCATTTATTTCACAGTGTGTACTGTAATTTTAAAATGTCCGCCATGTGAATTGAATACATGAACAAAGACTACAATTCCCAATGTGTCACACACAAGAATCCCATGAAGTCATATCCACAGATATGCAGAAACAATAGCATACATGTCAATGAACAATGCAGTATGATTGATATACGGTAGAAATATATTGTATATATAGTAAGTACAGTATGATACCATATGGTTTTAAAGCCACTACAGTACAATATGTATGAAATATGTATATTTTTATTAATCAAAATCTAAAGTAAAATTGTTTTATAATTACTTGCTTCTGAAATTAGCATTAAGACAAAATGTAGATTATTTTAATGTGGAGGTAAACCTTGAAAATATGTCATGTTCACAACAAGCTATAATAATAACAACATTTTTTTATATATCAGGCTGAACAATTTTGCTTTGTAAAATAACCCTACTTTCATTTCTAATATTAATTTAATATTTAACATACTGTAATATACATTTCAGCAGTAAATCTTTGCTAAATCACTTGCAGTCTCCCACTTCTCTCCCAATTTAAGTGATACCAATCAAAATTGGGAAAAAAGTAAGATAACATATAGTAAATGCAGTGTAGAAATATTTGGCATCATCTTTATTCTCTTGCGGATGTAACTGGAGAGAAACGTATTAAAATACTGTGCCCTCTAGGTTTATTCATCGCTCTGATAGCATATTCACTGTTTCCCAAACATACAAAAATTATACTTTTCCAAATATTTCTAAGTCTTTTCTTTGACTTCATTATAAATTAATCATAAACTTTGTATTTATATATTGCTGCTCATTCCACAGGATCTCAAAGCACTTAGCATAACCTAGTTTTTTCACCTCTAGTGCAGCCTCTTCCAGGGTGAAACGTCAGTCGTTACCTGCCAGCAGCCCTCCTACACTGCACTTCAACATAAAAGTAAATTCCCCCAGTTGAATTAAGTGGGATCTTTCAAAAGACCAGATTGCACAAGTTAAATTTAACCAGGACACCATGTGTAACACCCATACGCTTTTGAAAAATGTTGTGGGATCTTTAATGACCAAATAGTCAGGACCATCTTTTAGTGTCTCATGTAAAGAATAGTACATCCTACAGCACAGTGTTTGGAAATTTTGGTCAAAATGGAAGAGTGCTACTAACACAACTGGCAGTAGCAGCAGCCTGGTTTTCTTTGGAAGTCTCCCATGCCACTACAGACCAGGTCTTACTTGGGTTTTAAGATCTGTTGAGATCTACCCACCAGTGTAACGATGCATAGTTTAGGACCCTGTGCAGACGGTATAATCCAGAAGTGACTTGAAAAGGGCTACGGGGAAAACACAGTGAGGAACAGGGGGTGGTGCCGACAGTGAATCCAGGTGCAAGGGGGGAACACAGACAAACAAGTCCAGAAAACAGTCCAATGTAGAATATCCGGGGTGCAATCCAAAATCCAAAACCAGGGAATCCATCCGAGACAGATCGATTAAAAAAAGGAACGAGGACATGGAACAAGGAGATTAAAATGGAGTGACGAGGCCAGGTGCTCCGAGCCCCAGACTCAAGTCAGGACGCCATTAGGAAGCCTATGCCCTCAAGCCGTGGACATAGGGTGACTTGATGCTAGGCGGGCCTCCAGACGTCCGTCTTCCAATGCAGAGCCCCGAGGTTCCGGACCACCGGGTATAAATAAAGAATGAAACAAGGGGGCAGGTGAACGTGATAATGAACTTAACTCAAAAGGGTCGGAGCGCCCTCTAGAGGAGGGATGATGATAATGACAACGAGGTGGTAATGCTGCTTTCGGAAATCAGTTTGAAATTAGTCAAAGCCCTAGAAATAAACTATATTGCTTTATTGATGATGAAAGGCTTTATTCCATGCTGAAAAGAGAAGAAATGCAGTGTTTTGGCTGTGGACCCTTCTTTAGACTTGAACTTCTATTACTTAATGCAGTCTGTGGTAATATTACCCTGCTTCATGAAGTGAACAAATGTGCCATCATTTTATTTTTTTGAGATATTGACAAATCTGATATATTTATGCAATATATTTGTATATTTGTATTACATTATGTTTAGTTGCTTATAGTAAATTGTATTCTTGCTCTTGTTTGTTCTGAGTCCGCATAGCCTTTGTTGGGTTTACAATAAGTGTTATTGAATTTATGCAATAATGGAATCTAATACCGGCAGCAGAGTTCTCCCGCTTCTACTGCTGCTTCTACTCCCTGACTCAAAAAGCAATGTAAGCTAAACAAAAATTGTACTTTAGGACATGCTCTGTAAAATAAAAGGACTGTGGGGAGACTCAGTTTGACATTCTGAGAAGGCAAATTTAATTAAGGTAAAGTAAGTGGATATTAGAGGCCAATTTCCCTTTAAATATTTCTTTATATTTCTGAATTTCTCCTTTAGAGAGTTTTCCATTAAACAGACACAAGTTTAATGAAACATATCTAGATGGGGTTTGACAATTTTAAAGATTGTTGATTCACATGCTTTTTATTGTGCATTGATAACAACAGTGACAAACCACCACTTTGTGGTGACAAACCACCAGATCGAATTTGTTGCATACATTACATTTTTCTTATCAAACATTTAAAACAGTTTGAAACATTTAAAACAACATTCAAGCTGGGTTTTAGAAAATCATCACAAATAAAACATCGTATATAAAGTACAGTATATGTCTGTTTATATACAGTATACAATATATATCATGTATAATCCTTGTGTTTCTGACAAGCCTGAGTCAATCTACACTATAATATTTCTACTAGTCTACTGGTCAACTGTTGATTTAATCTCTTCACCATTGCATATACTTAATGTTGTACTGATAGCAGAGCAACTAGTGAATAAATCAATGCTTGCTTGTTTTAATCATGGGAAATAATTTCCTTGTAAATTGTGTAAACACAACAATTCTTCTTTAGTGAGAAGACTGTAATATACGTCCTTACTGCAGAGGCAAAGCGCATGAAAACCCCTGGATTGTAAACTGTAACCCAGAGATGATTCAATTACAAAATTTTATGTGTTTTTTTTTCCTTTTCATTTTGAAAACTGAAGTATTGTAGAGGATTTCATAGCTCCCTTTTCTGGTTTTCCGGTAAAAATCTTATGCTTGATTTTTGGTTTGAAATCACGGACCTTCACTTTTTGCTGCTTTCTCTGAAATGCAGGAAAACAAAATGGCATTAAATTTTGCTTTGTGTAATGGAACAGTCACCATGATATATTATTGCAAGGGAGTATGCTCATAAGGAGAACCAAAAATTGCTAAACATAATAATGTACAAGGACAGTATGAAGATTGTAATGACAAAAATGAACTTTCAGTACAACCGAAACGTTGTGTCTCTTTTCTTCTCTTTTTTGCATGGAATAAACATTTACATGTTATGTCTTTTGCTTTTTTAACAATCAACACTTTAAGATGTGGTATAATATACTGTATATAAATAAATCATCATCCTTTGTAAATGCTAGGCAGTCTACTGTAAATCAATAGCTAGTGCAGGGAGCATGTGGGAAGTAGAAAAGGACCAATACATTCATTCAGTGTAGCTTTGAAACTTCTTTACAAACTTCTTCAGTCTGGTATTTGTGAAGACAGATTTTGTTGAAAAGGTATTGTAATCTTCTGTGTTCTGTTAAAGTAATACTGAAACTTTGGAATGCTACAGTGTTAGCTTCCTTTTAGTGATTATTAGTAGTATTGATAACATTTTATTTTACATATTTTATTTTAAATAGTAATAATATTTAAATAATTTAGGTACCTCCATGAACAGGCCATGAACATTAAGTTTATTGGTTGAGATCTTTGTGTAGAATAAATTCTAACCTATTTATAACAGCTTTATCTTACATTTTACACTAGATGTAAAAATAATAACAACTTAAAGGTTTTGAAACTAAAGTTTACAACACTGAATTGTGATTACACCTCTACAACAGAGTATGTTATTTACATGAGCTGACTTTGGGTTTATGTCAAGCATTTATAGTTTCATTATCAGCTGGAATTGGTGGTACGTATTCTTTTCTTGTCATGTTTCAGCAAAGTGATATGAGTACTTCATATTCATGTTTTTCTACTATCAGCAAGGAAAACTGATTTTATTTATTTTTTGCCAAAAAAATGTTGTTTTGTGGTTTTGTTTCAATCTGCTTTTTTGGTGCATTTTTAAAAAATAAATCTTCAATTTTCAAGTACTTCCTTTCAGTGAAGGTGAAGGTGGCATGACGTGGTTATATTTTGCAGGTAGTTTTTTTTTCCAAATTATTGACATTTTTGATGGGACTACTTTTGAATGCATTTTTTTTACCAAATGTTTTTTTTTGAGAAACCTGCTGTTTTTTGAAATCTCTTTTTTCCCTTTACTCTTCTCCTGTTGACCTTAGGAGCCAACTCAAAGAAACAAGCTGATGATATAACCAGTAATGATGGTGGTGAAGATGAAGGTATTTTTTCTTTTTAAAAAAGAAAAAAAGCTTGATACAGTGCATGACAAAAACCTTTTGATTTTTTGTGAATTAATTTGTTTTTTTTCCTTGAAGTGCATACTTGTGGGCACTTCTTGATTTCTCTTTTTGTTTTTCAAACCACTTTCTTCTTTCAAAAAATTAGCATATAGATGACTGCAGTTCCCCTGTGAGATACGTTAAAGGTTATCTCTAAATGTGTGTGAAGTGAGCAATATAATAAACTTTATTTACTATTGAATCCATTCCCTTTCCAGTCCTAGAAAGTGGAGGATGGGAATTGAAACTATGCATGTGTTTTAATTGTTATTTCCCTTTCTAAAACCCTTTGAGAAAAATGAAAAAAGTCATGTTGGTCCTGTTCATTTTACATTGCCCAGTGAAGCATGAAAACTAACCCTTGTTTTGACAGTACGATGCTGTTAATTTGTCCCTGTGTCTATATATATGTTTCTGTCATAGAGATACTGTAGCTTGCCTTTTTGCATGAAACACAATATAGCTTTTCACCCATTGAAATATTGTATGTACATTGCAGTGTCTACTGTATGTAGCAGGATAAAACCACTCTTCATGATTATGTTAAGAAGCCAAAATCAAAGACAATGTATCAAAAAAATGAATTTGTTGTGAAAAGATTATTCTACCTATTGGAAACCTATCTCTTCTGCATATTAAAAACAGCATTTTGTTCCACATTACCTGTACATTGTGGTCTGTTACAAAACATGTTACCATGCAGCCACATAATGCTGTTTCAGTGCTTATCATTATTATTCTGTTGGATTAGAACAGCAAATCTACATACAATAACAATGTGTGCACACGTGATAAGCTAAAGGTAGGCATTGTTATAACAGGATCTCTGCTATATTTGGAGCAGTGTTGGGAGGTTTTATTTGGTAACATTTGAGTAAGAAAGTGAAGCTGAAAGAAAGAATGTGACATTGAAACTGGAATGTTGAATTATTAACAAAGTCCTGATGCTAGAAAACACTTTTGCAGATTAAAATAAAAATGACCGATGAAAAATGTCAATTTTTAAATTGGCTCCACAGTTTGGTGCTTTTGTTAAAAGAAAAATGCAGATCTAAAAAAAACTGATATAAAAATTAAAAGAAAATAACAAGAATACAAAATCATGGGCATTTTCCAGGCATTTGCTACTTCTCAGTAATAGTAGAACCCTTTCAATTTTCTATAAAGCCCACACTCAGAGCTGTTTTAAGAGTCACTGTGATATTACACACTGGAACTAAAGAATGCTTTCAGCAGTGGCTGTGGTGGTGCTGGCATGTTCTCATAGCTGGGCTCTGTAGGCTTTTTCAGAATTTACACAAACTCAGAATTTTGACCTTACTTGCAGCAATATTTTGTTTCTTAATCGTTGGTTTTTAACATCATATGTTTTTTTAAGGGATTTTACTAGGCTAAACGGATGCACAGAAATAGAACCACTTTTGAATATGACCTCTCTAATACAGAAAAGGCATTATATAGAACATTTAGATCAATGATTTTTCTCATATCCCCACTTAGTATTCATTACATCTTCAAATATTACAATCTGCATGCCTAGTATAGTCTGGAGATGAGTGGGCCAAGGGATTGACTTTGAGGCACACAGAAGCTCAGCTGAGCAAGTACAGAAGTTGCTGGTGGAGAGCTAAGTCTTAAAACAGTTGGCAATTCAATATTCAGTGGGTATTTAATAAACAATAAATGGGATTCCAGATTTACTCTAAAAATTCTGGATGAAGCCCTGATTAAAAACATACAAATTTTAAATCATATATGACACATGTTCTATCCAAATTAATACCGCATTGAGTGTTCTCTTTAGGGACAGAATTTTACTGATCACTGACTGGCTTTAATATTGTGCATAACACAGACCATAGCGACATACTAGTTGAAACTGTATTGACATGCACTGCAATGTAAATCTTTACTTACATTTACTTACAATCTGTGCGACCTGAGAGCTTTAAAGTAATGGTTAAGCAGTAAAATGCTTTTTGTTAAAAGTCCTGCATTTTATTTCAACCCCACCCTGCGTGAGAACTGTTCTGAGCTTTGTGCTACTTCAGTACGCTGTATACATCTGCCATCTACACAGGTGTATTATAGAAAGAAGAGGTAACTTTAAGGGCCACTATGGAATACAGAGCATCTTGGAAAGAGCCTTAAGTTTAGTGTATGAAATGTCATACTGTATGTTGCATGCACATTAACTGCCATTTACATCTTTTTTTCTCATATATATTTTATATATATATGGAAAGAGGAAATTCAGGGAATTTTAATAAATAAATGTAAAATTCAATATATTTTAATATACAGTATTCAATTATTTTTCTTGCTGAATACTGCTTTGAAGCAGCCTGAAGTTATCATATGGTTCTCCAGCATACAAAGCCTTCTCTCCCAATTGCTACTGATGCCTACACCAGAGATGTTTCAAGGGAAGCTCTCCTTAGTACACTGTTAAACCAGTGGCAGTAATATCATACTCATTTCTTCATATGAGCAATAATTGTAGTAAAAAATGTGTCTAGTACACGTGAGCATTGACAAAATGCTTCCAGATTTTGAGTTTGCTGGGAAAAAATAACCAATTGCCACTGGAATGCCTGAGCTCTATTTAATAAATATCTGACGTCCATGTATATTCTAAGCACAGAAAAAAAACTTTTAGACAGACTTTTGGGTTGGACTAACATCACCGTATTGTGAGGTTAATCCAATCCATTAATCACTGGAATGATTAAGTGAGTATTTAAAGGGTTTTTTAAAGGAGAGAGAGAAAAAAAGATTAGGAAAGGTATTTTCACTGGGAAATGTGGCAAATCCTACTGGATTAGACTGCCACATACTTCTTCTGTGAAAATACTTGCAGAATAAAAAAAAAGTAATTGACCGAGAAGAAAAAAAAATAAGTTTATGATGCATCATGGTTATGATGAATTCCCTGAATTTTATATGCCTTTCAGTTGTTAATAATGAGTTAGGATGGTTGTCTTAGTATGGAACGGCAAAGAAAGCAATGTAATATGACTGTGCAACTTGCAATATAGCCTTACAAGCCATCTTTCCAGGACATCACATGCGTGGAATGGACAAATGAGCTATTAGAAAAACATTCTAAAGTTCGCATGCCTACTGTGAAATTTCAAAAACCATTTATCTAATGACATACATTTGGAAAGGTGGAGGAAGCACTGCAGCTTTGCAAGAGTCAATGCAATATGACTGGCATAAATGTCTCATCACTATCTAAAGTCCCATCAGAAGTGAAGAGCCTTAATGGCTCATATGAAATTGCAAAAAAAAAGAGAAGTAGGCATATACTCAATACATTTGAGAGATTAATTACCTGTCACAATACTTTCTGTAGGAAACATTTAATGGCAGTGGTGAGTGCAATGAGCATAGCCCATAGGGTCGTCCATTCACTGCCGAATGTGCAACGTGACTAGAATTAATTTTCTTCTGCTATCCCACAAGATCAACGGCTTCGATTGCTACTTCGGAAGGAAAAACTACCATTTACCAAACATGGCAGTCAGTGTGCAGCATGGCTCCTGCACAGCAGCACAATCACAGAACAATCTGATCGTGCCTGAAGTGTTATTGATTGGTTTATTGCAGTAAGTCCTCCTGTCCCTGTTGTTCTGAGCCCTGTGCAGTGGGTGACATAAAGCTAGCCATATTAGAAAAGAAAATAAGATTGATTTGTAGAGCACATAATATTTTCAGATCTGCAAATTCAGAGAGTGAAGAAGGCACATACAGAGTTCTGTTAAAAGATGATTGTGTTTTCTTGAACAAGTGACGAAAAGATACAGGGCATGTTGTATTTTTTCAAGACTTGGCTGATCAAATAAACTCCTGGAAGTGAAAAAAGGATTAAATACAATAGTTTTGTCTTGTGTTTAGGCCATATGGATATTGTTGGATTTCTGGAAGCATCTGCAGTACATAAACATATGTTGAAAGCCAACATGAACTCTGTAGTACGTCAAAATCAACAATTTGAGCTGCCTTTTAATTAACTGAGCGGCAAAAGAAGAAAAAACCTTTGAGCGACTATCACGCCTGTCACAAAGTATAATGTTGTTACACAAAGAAAAATCATAGTGTTCCACACTTCTGGTGTTTATTTTATAATGACATACATCCTTTTAAAATTAAATTAGCAGACTTTTCTTCTTCACTACTTCCCAAATTAGAAAGCTGTGTTAATCGCCTTCTGGACATACATTTTTTATTCTTGTTAACCATAATTATTTAAAATATTATAGTTATACTTATCGTATACTACATACACTATTGAAGAGGATGTGTGTTGAAGAAGATGTGTCATTGAACAACTGGAAAAATAAACATGTTACCATGTTGAACATCAGTTGGTAAACTGTTGGGCTGAACTGTGAGTGAAATGGGCTCTGGGAGCAGTGATTGACTTCACCTTTACACGGTGCTTAAAACACTCTGCGGTTGTGATGTGAAGTGGAAAATGTCTCGCCTAGTTTGTAATTAGCACTTTGACTGTTTTCAAGTGGGAGCCAGATGGGCCTAAGGCAAATTTAAAAGATGGACACGAAACAAGAAAATGTGGACTGATACTAAAGTCAGTCCTGCGATAAAACAGATTACCTTGCAGTCATCATTTTTGTATAACATGTTGTGAATTCATGCAATTTGCAAGTTGTACATTTATATTATTTGTAATTTTGCTGTTTTGTCATACTAATATTATAATTTATCATGTACTGTACTTGTATGTATGTATTAATATATTACATGAATCAAAACTAGAGTGGTCTACATTAATTTGATGTTCTTAAAATATTAATGTATGTGATTTACCTTCACCTGTAGTTTAATTTGATCATTTATTTGCTCTTAATTTTTTATTAAAGTCTATATACTGTATACAGGCTACATACATAGAAATCCTTATCATAAATATGATTACCTCCTAAAAAAAGAGAGAAAATTGTACTTGTACATCACTCTAGATTTGAAACGTATATTTTTTAATGCTAATTTTACAATTGATTTATAACATTGTTGTTGCAGTACTGAGAAGCCAGAAGTCACTTGCAAAATTACATGACTGAAAATAACTAACACTTCTTTTGCCTTTTTGTATAAGAGATTTTCATATCTCTCTACGAACAAATAAGAGAGATTGTCAACTAGCAAACGATTCTGTTAAAGCCTCATACCTTAGGACATTTTAACAAATAAAGTATGGCCATGTTTAATAACACTTGGTATTTTCTTGTTAATAAATATCAAAACTGAACCACAGCAGCAGGCCTTTCTCCTGTAAAGATGGGCTGAAGGCACTAGTGTTTTTTTTGTTTTTTTGGTATTGTTTTCAGTTTTAAAAAGGTTCTTGTTATGTTTGCTTTGTAACTTTACGGGGTGTCTTTCCTTTATTTTTAGATATCCATGATGAGAATGGCTTGAAGCCAGTAATGGTCTACATCCACGGTGGGTCCTACATGGAGGGAACAGGAAACATGATTGATGGGAGCATTCTAGCCAGTTATGGGAACGTCATCGTTGTCACCCTGAACTACAGGCTAGGAGTTTTAGGTGAGCTGTTGTTTCTTTGCTTTGTACAATCTTGAAACTAGCTTGTATGAAATACAAATGTTTCTTTCTTCCTCTCTTATTGTATGCACCTATGTTGTAAGATAGATATTTTAATTGAAAAATAATATTTTCACTTATCTGGGATGCCAATGTTATATGATTCTGGAGTTTTGTACAGGGGTTCAATGTTATATCATTCTTGATTTAACACAGTATTAGGCTGAGATACTTGATTAACATATTTATATGTGGAAAGTCATTTTATAAAAAGAAAATAGGATGTCTAAAAATATTTCAGAACATGGTTAGTACTAATGCACTTACATAGTAAAACCAAAATGAAACCTGACTTGAAACATTTATGAATGTTTAGTAAAATGATAACTGAAGAGTACAAATTGGGCAAAATTCATGTGATTTTAAAAGATATACAGAAATGTGTCAGGGTGATCGTGAGATGTCCAAGTCATACATCCTTATGGTGTTTAGTATAATGTGGTTAATCATGAAAATGTTGTCAGGTACTTCCCAGAAACAAATATAGAAAACAATGAAATAGGATATTTTGGTTTTAAAAAATTCTATATCTATAATGTGCAATTTCAATATTTGTACCCTGGAATAAAACAAATATTGAAGTCTTTGTGGTGAGATCAGAATTTCTTCAAGTGGATTCCAGTATATAACAATGTCAGGGTAAAAGCAGGTACACAATTAAAGTGACTAAAATTTAAAATGTCCGTGCTATAAAATGGATAGTTTAATAACTCTGTTATGTTCCTTCTCATCTGAATTTCAAAATTCTGGAATGCAATCTAACCCAATAGCTTAAGGGAGGAGAAAGAGTAATAATAGAGCTAGAAAAATCAGACAAGGGAGTACATTTTTTAATATGGATGATGCGAACATCCATATTGGGATATGAAGAGAATTGGGATAATACATCCATCTGTCCAGGTCAGCATGTACAGTACATGTTATTTACTTTGATTTTGTGGAAGAAAGGTATTTTTTTATCGTACAATTTAATGGTGATGCAGAGTTGGACCACTTTATTATACCCTCGTTTACACACATATAAAGCTCCAAAATCATTGAATACTAAGACCTTGAGGCAGGAATTGAAAAACATTGTCTATATAAAACAATGTATGATCTGCATAGGGCAATACAAAAATGTTTAGTATTGTTAAGTAATTGTTAAGTAACAAGAGCGAAGGTAATAGACTGATGACCAGCCCTGAAATTAGATGTTCCAAAGAGAAGTCAAAGAAATGTGAAAGCAGGCATCCCAGATGAGTTCCTCAAGATGTAACAAATTGAAAAGAATACTTTTTCCTTCTTTATAAAGCCTGCCTGTATATAGTCAACTACTTTGGTCATATAAACCTCTAGTCAGCATGATGATGCATCAGAGCATACAGCTTGGAGTCTGAGTGATCTGTGCGATGGGATGATTGCTTGCACAAATTGTTAGATCTTTATTTTTTTCAATAAAAGATATATAACAAAAGAGCCTTCCTCAATGGCCATTTGCATCATGTCAAGCAAAGTGCACTTAATTGGAGCTAAACAGTCTGGTAAAATGTCCTGTAGCTCCTCTTTTAGCTTAGTGATTTGCACTACAATTGCCTCTGCGGGAGAATGAATAGGCAAGTGAAGTGCGTGGAGAAAACATACACTGTTCCTGATCAAATCTAGTTTCTAAACTGTATACTTATAGAAGGACATGCTAAATGTAAAGCTTATCAGCACAGAATCTAATAGTACACCACCTGTGTCAATCTAATGGCAGGAATAGCAGCAAAACATTTATTCCTGCAGGGTCTCAAAAACTGCCTAGTATGTCAGCCATTCAAATAATGACTCTACAAAGATATGTGGATATGAAATTCAATGTGATGTCTAAACAGGGAATTTAATTATTTTCTTAAAATTTTGATTTTCAATGCCATGGTCTCAGTCGTGAGGTGCTGTGCAATTCAATCTAGAAAATCCAACTTGGTTTCCAAGTAATTAAGTTTACTTAGTTCAGATTTATTCAGGTGTGAGACAAAAACATTTGAATTGTATTCAATCAAACCTTTGTTATTGACCATACACAATGTGAAGTTCTTTGACCAAGCCATGGCTGAATCTAGAAAGTATTACAATTTAGCTTGAACTGTTCTAAATGTCTGAAGTTTCTAAAAGTTTTATTTTATAGTAGGCTGGTTTTAAAATACCAATTTTAAATTGTGATTGTTCTTTATTTATTTGTCATCAGAAACAAACCTGCAGAAATTGGCCTGGTGCTCCGATAGGGAAAATGCAGTATCTCAGTATAGTGGAGCTCGGAAAAAAAGAGATTGAGTTAAAAAATGTAGTAGATTCGTCAGTGTGATTTATCCCTAGTCGAAAAAAGTAAGTCCTCTGGCTGATAAATGTAACACAAGCCATGTATCTACAGCATCCAGATCAGAGATTCAATGTCTCAGTTCTGTAAATGCTTTTAAATGGGAATTCAATTCTATCAGTTTTGATCTGTTGATAATATGACTCGTGACACCATTAATGTCTCCAAATTATAACAAAGTCAGTGGGTTCTTCTTTCTACTTTTCATTGTATAATTAACCTTTATTTGTTCCATTGCAGCCAACACACACTGATGCAGGTCCCCACTTGAAAGACACAATGATGTTGATAAGTATAGGTACTGTCGGGAGTCGTCAAATTAACACGTTGACTAGAAAGATCCCTTCTATGTTTTCATGAGCTAATTTCCAACATTTGCAGAATAAATTGTTATGGCATATTCTGTTTGCTTATTATTTTATCTTTAGCATAAATTATTTGAAATACTTTTTTTTAGCTGTCTTGAAAAGAGTTAACCTCAGGATACTCTTATGACACATGCACCTTCTTATGATTTATCAGTGATGCATTAAAGAAAAGACAAATGAGTGAATATTTTATGTCTGTCATATTTTTTAGAGCTGTTGTTATTTTCAAATTATGCTCTGTGATTTTAGCCAAGATGGTTTCAACAATGGTGAAAACATACCCTGACATAATCTGAAAGCAGTTCATTCTGATTACTGTTTAATCCTTAGCTGTCCCTGTACCATCTGAATATGCAACAATTGTTTGTAAAGATTTTTTTTCCGGTCTTAAGACTGTGCCTTGGTTGTTTTATCACACTTAGTTGTGTATTTCTGCTCAGGGAACCCCAGTCGCATTTGGCTGAACACATATCCCAGGTCTGATAATGTACTTGGTACTTGTAATGTAAGGTTCAGCCTGTAATTTGGGCAGATTCTGTGTCATTAGCCACTCTGAATTGTGCCTTTCTAAAGGTGTTTCAAGAGGATTTCATACTTGGAGAGTTGTTCCCAGTACAATTAGTACTGGCTATAGAACTAACAGATAAGTAGAATGAAATGTTCAAACTGGGCTGGAAAGCCTTGTCTCATTTGTGCTGTTCCTGTGGCAGTGGCAGACAATATTGTTGTAACTTGAGTGAGGTACTTTACCCCAGTGTCTACGTTCTTCCCAGCTGCTAGAATGGGGACTACTGTGTGTTGGGGCTGGGGATGGTGGCATCCCATCTAGAGGGGCAGTCATATGGACCATGAGCTGTTGTGGTTTGACTACCTGTCTACCATTTCCTTACTTAGTCATGGCTGGCCCTTCAAGACAGACCTTTATTCGTCATTATTGTAGTAATTGAACTGATGTATTCGGACTTTTAAAATGTATCTTTATCAAGAATGTATAACGTCCATGACTTAGCTTATTCAAACATTCAAGTTTGGTCTTATTGTGGCACTTATTTTGATTTCCACAGGGGTATCCTGTTTTTTGTTTTTTTTCTGCATTTTTGGGACAGGCTCTGAGATTGCAAAATCTTTACCTGCCGTAATGAGCTTTTTGATAATGAGTGGATTGATGTGTCTGTGTTTCTATATGAACACTTGGGCTAAGAGAAACCGTCTTGTGATTCCTAAGATATGATCTTCAACACAAACTACTCAATAATTATGTAAGGTTTTCAAAACTAAAGAAGAGGCATACTGTACATTTCAACAAATTGTATAAATGCTCAGCTTGAATGAACACATCGGTTTTAATGATATGCAGAATGTATTTGTTTGTCTGATTTCACAAGCAGGTCCAGTAATTGATGCACAAGATAAAGGGAATCACGGGCTATTTTAGTTGCATTTAAAGCAGTTGCTGTTCAGACTGATTTGACCACAGAAAATGAGAAACACAGAGATTGCATTAGCAGCCTTATGTACCAACTACAGTATACAGTACATTGAGGGGTGATGTCAGGCAGTGCATGTGTGTGGAAGTTTGTATAGTACTGTAGGTCATGCATGTCATGCAAGATTTAGATTAGGCCTGTAAGACACTATACTGTAAGTCTTGTGTGAACATGTAATGCTCTTCCCAAACACATTAAACCATTAGTTTGATTGTGTTAATCAGAGTCTTTCAGAAAAAAACAGATACATTTGGTGACAGTAAGCCAACAGTGTGTCAGGTGTTTCAGATTGTGTACACACAAGGCAATTACAGTATATGATTTCCTTGTTGTAGAGGAAAAACTTCAAAATAAGAATGCATTTTTAATACTAATATGTAATACTAATATTTAATTCCGGTACATAGAGGTTGTACACATGTAATGTGCTGTAGTTTGCATGAAAAGGAAGAAAAGAAAGGCATTTCATACAACTGACAAACAGATTTGGCATACTAATTAGAGCATTTGATGTGTGTGACTATATTCTGCCATGGTATTTTTGCAAACCTCAGGCAATCGCATATCTGATGTCTCTTTCAAAACAACAGACATCCACGTTGTTTTCTGTGGGTTACTTCATTTTTAAAATAAAAATATATTAAGTCTAAGGAGTATTGAAGTTCAATATTGAGTTTTCTACACAAACACACATACAGTAAATATGATATAAGAAATCAAATTAACAAACTCTGATAGGCATAATTTGTATCATTTTGTAAGATGTACAGTACAGTATCACCTACAGCAGAGATGTTGGCGATGCAGGTTTGAGGTGTTTGCAATTTCTCCGGTGGTGTTTTGTAATAAGACTCAAAATCTAGCGTCTGTATTTGTTGTTACTGTTATGTTGCTTGTTATTTGCTCACGGAGAGAACAATTTTAGTGATGTTTACCTTATTTGGACAGTTTTAGTCCCTAATGTGTTTTTTTTTCAACATTTACATCTATTTTCAATTTATGTGTCATTTTAATATTGTGCTTTGAAGGTTATCCACATATTACACTGTGTAATGAATAATTGTTTTGACTTTAAAAGCTTTTTTTTTAAAGAAAAATAGGTTCAGAAACAATTCAGTTCAGGGACACAGGAAACCTGAACTCTACTTCATTTTTCAAATAGGAGATAAAAAGTTGATTAAAGATTTAAAAAGGCATGCAAAAGACATGTGGCGACAGTCAGCTGAGGTTTCCGCTGACTACCTTGCACTGTTTGAAGAGCCTTCTTGTTCTCAAGACCTTAAAGCAAGCTGAGGATGAACTTTTTCATTTCTTGCACCTGAGCTCAGGAAAAACATTTGAAGAAGACTGATTATGAGCAACTTACCTAACTTAAAGGTCATTGTTCTCATAATGGTTTGAGAAATGCACTGTGTTTTGTTTGTTCAAGATGATTATTTTGTTACTTATAACATTTTGCTTTAGCTGAAATTTCCTTGATCAATATTTTTTTTCTACCTGAACCTTAATTAGAACTGACTGTCAACAATTGTGATGGTTCAGTAATGGGATCATTTTTTCTTAAGGCCAGTTTTTTCTATGGCAAATTTATGGTACAGTATTTTATTTCAAATTGGATGGGATCACACAACAGGCAACACACCACAATATGAGTAAAATGTATATGATGTAGCGGCAAGGCTTATTAAAATACAGGAATTAAGTTTTCTGTTCCCTTGCCAGTGAGGCCCCATCTCTCTCTTCATCTCTGTGGTGCAGCCACAGAGAAGCTATTCATGCAGGCTGATTTAAAGATGTTTTCTTTTGATAAGGGACAGCTCCCAAATGGGGATGCACTTAGCTAAGCCTGGCTATCATGATCAATGGTCATCCATTGGCGCCTAAAAGTCTGCAAGATTCCAAGGGAGAGCCTCATCCAAGTGGTTTACCACCCCAAGGTCAGAGGGCATGGTTACTCATCATCAGCCAATCAGGAACTGGTAGGGCAGAGTAACCCACGTGGGTCTCTGATGCCCATGAAACTTGCAGCCAATGAACGAGCTGAAGTTCCTCCAGGTAAAAACAGGCAACGTAGGAGAATTTGAGGAGAATTCCAAAGAGACAATTCCAGGCCAGGACGGCCCAGGAGCAGAAAGGCTCCCAAGGGCAGGACATTCTCGCCGTGCGCCTCCTGACCATCCTGAGACTCAGCCCGGACAACCATGTAACGGCCAGTGTGTCCGAGTGCCAGAACTTTCCTTTGTTCTAAGAGTCGAGAGCGGAGGTTGCCAGAGAGTAACCAAAGGATCCACCCGAGGTTAGCACCAGCAGCAACCCTCGTGAACAGGTTGGAACTGTGGACAGCTGAATCACTATTCAGAACTAGCGCTTCATCAGGAACGAACCGGTCTTGTTCCTGACCTGCTGGGACCCACAGTCATCTTTTCTCCTGTGCACAAACTTCGCTAGTTAAAGTCAACACTAACTATCCGGTCTTCAGAGAGCATCAGCAGCGCACCGTCGCAAGCCGCACAGCACAGCCTGGCACGGAGCCAGAGAGCGCGGATTGGACAGCAACAAGCCTGCAACTGTTTCTTTGCTTGTGTCTGCAGGAGATCTGAATCCCCAGAGATTGGATGAGTATTCAACTTCACTGCATTACTGCTCGAGAATTCAATTGTTATCCCAACCAGATGATATCAATTTAATTCCTAAGAGTTATGTACTTGTTTTCAGTATCTAATGTAGAAGTTGTAACCAAGTTCATTCAAGAAACGGTCTAAATGAATGACATACTGAACGTATGACCTCTTGATATATGTAACTCTTCGTAACTGAATGAATATATATCTTTTGTATTCTGATAACCCTCACGATAAGATCTGTTAGGTTTACATGCATATTCTATGTATTAATAAATGTATCCTCGTGTATTAGTACCTGTGTGTGTGCGTTGTTTGAGTTATATCGCATGGTTGGATTCTAAGGCCATTAAAAGAATCATTTTGTGACTTACTGCTACAATTAATAATTGTCCCAGTAAATGCCCAAACCCTTACAGAACTGGTACCTCGTGAGAGCACACTACAATGAAAATGCAAATGCAATAAGAGATTGTGATAATAATATGTTAAACTTATTGATCAATTAGGGGTGGCATATTTGTTTGTTTTGTTTTTAATAAATTGAAAACAGTGCATCAAAGGAATAGAAAATGTAATTTTAGACATTCAGAAAAGTGAGGCTGCAATGATTTTCTTTCTCCTTATTCCTTTACCACAGCAGTTTGTTTAACATTTATTGCCCAGTAAAATTGATTTGAAACTTAACCCAAGATAGGTTTGTTGGTGATGGCTTTGGACAGTATCTTGAAACCAATATTTTCAGTATGTCATGAGTCATTAAACATTTTTATCTACCAATAAGTATGTTCCTCATTTAGTGGCAGTGACACAGGTGTTAGGAAGGAAGAGACAGTTGCAGCAAACTAAGGATAATCAAATCATATTTTTTTGTGTTGCTTTGTGTTTGTGTCTGTCATTTGTATAACTTCTCATTTTCTGTTGTATGACAATGTTGTTTTTTTGCCAGTTTTAGTCAACTGTTGCATTACTATTGTTTATTATGAAACTTTCTTTATACTGTTACTCAAAATGGTGGGATATTGTTATTTTCTAATGAGAATTAAAAAAGCTTAATCTATCTGTGCTCACCCTCAATTTCTAGAAACCAGAAGGAATAACCATACAGTACATTAAAAGTACTATGTAAGACATCAATTGACATACTTTACAGTATTAAAACATCCCTATTCCAATGTTTCCAGTTCAACGAGTAGCCTTTTAACTCTTTTCTTAAGCAGTAACATTTTTGAGACTGGAAATCATCATTAAAAATACCTCCAATATACTCCAGTCTTGTTATATTCTCTTTTGTCTCTTTCTATTTGTGTAAAATTCAAAATATGATTTTTTTTCATTTATTTTATTGATGTGGTCGATTTCAAACCTTAAAAAAGAAGCAGGATCTGTAAATCCTAAAACAAATAAGGGGTTTAAGATGTTTAAGCAGTTGGCAGGTTGCATTCCCCAGCTAGTCATGGCAACAAAATGAACAACCAATTTTAATAAAACATTTTCTAATTTTCAAAGTTGTGATGATTAGCTTCCCAGTGATTTATTGTCCTGCTAGATTATATAAATGTAATGTTCTGTTGTTTATCTCTTTGAACTGCTTGTTATTTGTTTCAGTGTAAATTGTAAAGATAATTTATTTCACTCCACATTTCACATTATACATTATTCTATTATATATTCTATTTTTTATCATTTATATTATATATTAATTTGTTGTTTTTGCTTGAAACACATGGTTTGGAAAAACAGTACACAGGAGTCTGTATTACATTTAATAGTGCTGGAGTTAAAAAAATACTTTGAGAGCTCAAGGACTGTTTGAGAGTTATGTTAGGAAACTGAATTAACAGGATGATTTAATCAAAAGAAATAAGTATACATGTACAGCAAAGGCAGAATTGCTTTCATAGCAGAATAAAATGCTTTCAGTGCTTTTATTTTGCACAGATCTCTAAACTGGAGATCTGCCCTTAATACATCAGTCTGACAACAACTGACTTCTCATTTTTGTTTCCTGGTTTAATAAAATCCCAGCATTATTTCTGCACAAAATCTTCTCCAGGTGGTTAAACTCACCTGAAATGATAATTATATTTTATATCGTATTTGTACAGTATTCTTAGAAG